>NC_069499.1:987901098-988201098 GCF_027579735.1 Bombina bombina | reverse complement strand
TGACCTATAAACTATAAACTACAGTACAACTCAGTTGCAAAACAAACTAAAATCTTTTAGGTGGAGGGAAGTAGAAATAAAAAACTAAAATAATATAGTTGCATAAGTGTTAAACTAATACTTTGTTGAAGCACCCTTTGATTTTATTACAGCACTCGGTCTTTTTGGGTATGAGTTTTTCAGCATGGCACATCTTGACTTGGCAAGATTTGCCAACTCTTCTTTACAAAAACACTCCAAATCTGTCAGATTGTGAGGGCATCTCTTGTGCACAGCCCACTTAAGATTACCTCACAGATTTTCTTCATCTGGTGAAGCCATTCCTTTGTTGATTTGGATTTATGCTTTGGGGCATTGTCATGCATAAAGATGAAGTTCCTCTTCATGTTCAGCTTTCTAGCAGAAGCCTGAAGGTTTTGTGCCAATATTGTCTGGTATTTGGAACTGTTCATAATTCACTCTACCTTGACTAAGGCCCCAGTTCCAGCTGAAGAAAAACAGACCCAAAGCATGATGCTGCCACCAAAATGCTTCACTGTGGGTATGGTGATCTTTTGGTTATATGCAGTGTTGTTTTTGCGCCGAACATATCTTTTGGAATTATGGCCAAAAAGTTTAATCTTGGTTTCATCAAACCAGAACACCTTTTGCGACATGCTTTTGGGAGAATTCAGATGTGTTTTTGCAAAATTTAGCTGGGCTTCCGTCTTGCCACTCTACCTCATAGCCCAGACATATGAAGGATACGGGCGATTGTTGTCACATGCACCACACAGCCAGTACTTGCCAGATATTCCTGCAGCTCCTTTAATGGTGCTGTAGGCCTCTTGGCAGCCTCCCAGACCAGTTTTCTTCTCGTCTTTTCATCAATTTTGGAAGGACGTCCAGTTCTTGGTAATGTCACTGTTGCGACATATTTTCTCCACTTGATGATGACTGTCTTCACTGTGTTCCATGGTATATCTAATGCCTTGGAAATTCTTTTGTACCGTTCTCCTGACTGATACCTTTTAACAATGAGATCCCTCTGATGCTTTGGAAGCTCTCTGCAGACCATGGCTTTTGCTGTAGGTTGCAACTAAGAAAATGTCAGGAAAGACCTACTAGAGCAGCTGAACTTTATTTGGGGTTAATCAGAGGCATTTTAAATGATGGCTGCTGTGTATTGACTCCTATTTAACATGATTTTGAATGTGATTGCTCAATTCTAAACACAGCTACATCCCCAGTTATAAGCAGTTATAGGCAAACATATTATTTCAGTTTTTTATTTTTTACTTCCCTCCACCTAAAAGATCTCAGTTTGTTTTTCAATTGAGTTGTACAGTTTATAGGTTACATTAAAGGTGGGAAAAGTTCTGAAATGATTTATCTTTGTCTCATTTTTTTACATCACAGAAACCTGACATTTTAACAGGGGTGTGTAGACTTTTTATATCCACTGTATGTATATATATATTTATATACGTGTATATATATATATATATATATATATATATATATATATATATATATATATATATATACATTTGCATTTATGTGCTTATAGATGTAAATATGTATAAACATACATATTTACACATATAAACACATAAATGCACATGTATACACATATATAGACATACTTAAAGGGACAGTCTAGTCCAAAATAAACTTTCATGTTTCAGATAGAGAATGTCATTTTAAACAATTTTCAAATTTACTTTTATCACCAATTATTCTTTGTTCTCTTAGTTGAAAGCTAAACATAGGAGGTTTATATGCAAATGTCTAAGCCCTTGAAGGACGCCTCTTCTCTCAGGGCATTTTGACAGTTTTTCACCACTAGAGGGTGTTAGTTCATGTGTGTCATATAGATAACACTGTGCTCATGCACGTGGAGTTCACGTAAGCCAGCTCTGATTCGCTAAAATGTCAAAAGAACTGAAATAAGGGGGCAGTTTGCAGAGGCTTAGATACAAGGTAATCACAGAGGTAAAAAGTGTATTTATATAACGTGTTAATTATGCAAAACTAGGAAATGGGTAATGAAGGGATTATCTATCTTTTTAAACAATAACAATTCTGGTGTAGACTGTCCCTTTAAGGCTGAGGTACTAAACCAATTCTTTTCTTCAGTATACACAAGAGAGGAACCAATAGAGGATACTTTGAATCAAACTAGAACATACAAGCCCATACCATTAACTGGGTTATGTCTGGATATCAGGAAAAAATTAGATAATATTAAGGTAAATAAAACTTCAGGCCCAGATGGAATACACCTAAGGGTTTTACAGGAACTTAGCACTGTTATAGACAAACCTCTACTCTTAATTTTTCAAGACTCGTTATCCACAGGCATAGTGCCCCAGGACTGGCGTAAAGCTGATGTGGTGCTACTCTTCAAAAAGGGAAGCAGGGCGGATCCAGGAAGCTATAGACCAGTTAGTAATACAAGCTAGGTAATAAACAGGAACTGGAACACAGGAACTAACAATTAAGTCTGAGACAACGCAAGGTCAAAAGCATACTGAACAGAGGCTCTTTAAATAATAAGTGTGAGACAATTTCTTAGAGAAGAAACCGCACGGATGCAAGGAACCGTCAGGCGTAGGACGTTGAGACAAGAGGGCACCTACTCCAGTCTCAGACGCATCGACCTCAAGAACAAAAGGCAAGACAGGGTTAGGATGAGCCAGAACTGGAGCGGCAGCAAAGGCAGTCTTAAGACTCTCAAAGGCCTTAATGGCAGTGTAGGTGACCAATGGAGTTAATCATTCTCTTTACGGGTCATGTCTGTAATAGGTTTGACCAAGGAAGAAAAGTTTTTAATAAACTTTCTATAGTAATTGGTGAAGCCCAAAAAACATTGAATAGACATAAAACCAACTGTGTGAGGCCACTGCAGAACTTGTCAGGATCCATGGAGAACCCTGCAACGGAGATTACATAACCTAGGAAGGTTACTTGAGCTGATGTTGTGTCACTCTTCAAAAAGGGAAGCAGGGCGGATCCAGGAAGCTATAGACCAGTTATTCTGACATCAATAGTGGGGAAGTGACAGGGTATCAGGAATCAGACTGAAACATGAAGTGCAAACATAATCACACCTTTATTAATAAAAAATAAAAAGTCCATAAGCCAAATGACAAGTCAGGAGTCAAAGCCAGAGCTGGTAGTCAGACGAGCCGGAATCAGGAACTAGAAAAACAGCAGAGTCAGGAACAAGCCAGGGATCAGGAACCAGAAGGGACATCAGACAAGCTATCTAATACACAGGAACTGGAACACAGAAACTAACTTTTAAGTCTGAGACAACGCAAGGGCAAAAGCATACTGAACGGAGGCCCTTTAAATAATAAGTGTGACATAATAATCCTGGGACTGCAACCTGTCTCACACTGATTATGTTATCTTTTTAAACAATAACAATTCTGGTGTAGACTGTCCCTTTAAGGCTGAGGTACTAAACCAATTCTTTTCTTCAGTATACACAAGAGAGGAACCAATAGAGGATACTTTGAATCAAACTAGAACATACAAGCCCATACCATTAACTGGGTTATGTCTGGATATCAGGAAAAAATTAGATAATATTAAGGTAAATAAAACTTCAGGCCCAGATGGAATACACCTAAGGGTTTTACAGGAACTTAGCACTGTTATAGACAAACCTCTACTCTTAATTTTTCAAGACTCGTTATCCACAGGCATAGTGCCCCAGGACTGGCGTAAAGCTGATGTGGTGCTACTCTTCAAAAAGGGAAGCAGGGCGGATCCAGGAAGCTATAGACCAGTTAGTAATACAAGCTAGGTAATAAACAGGAACTGGAACACAGGAACTAACAATTAAGTCTGAGACAACGCAAGGTCAAAAGCATACTGAACAGAGGCTCTTTAAATAATAAGTGTGAGACAATTTCTTAGAGAAGAAACCACACGGATGCAAGGAACCGTCAGGCGTAGGACGTTGAGACAAGAGGGCACCTACTCCAGTCTCAGACGCATCGACCTCAAGAACAAAAGGCAAGACAGGGTTAGGATGAGCCAGAACTGGAGCGGCAGCAAAGGCAGTCTTAAGACTCTCAAAGGCCTTAATGGCAGTGTAGGTGACCAATGGAGTTAATCATTCTCTTTACGGGTCATGTCTGTAATAGGTTTGACCAAGGAAGAAAAGTTTTTAATAAACTTTCTATAGTAATTGGTGAAGCCCAAAAAACATTGAATAGACATAAAACCAACTGTGTGAGGCCACTGCAGAACTTGTCAGGATCCATGGAGAACCCTGCAACGGAGATTACATAACCTAGGAAGGTTACTTGAGCTGATGTTGTGTCACTCTTCAAAAAGGGAATCAGGGCGGATCCAGGAAGCTATAGACCAGTTATTCTGACATCAATAGTGGGGAAGTGACAGGGTATCAGGAATCAGACTGAGACATGAAGTGCAAACATAATCACACCTTTATTAATAAAAAATAAAAAGTCCATAAGCCAAATGACAAGTCAGGAGTCAAAGCCAGAGCTGGTAGTCAGACGAGCCGGAATCAGGAACTAGAAAAACAGCAGAGTCAGGAACAAGCCAGGGATCAGGAACCAGAAGGGACATCAGACAAGCTATCTAATACACAGGAACTGGAACACAGAAACTAACTTTTAAGTCTGAGACAACACAAGGGCAAAAGCATACTGAACGGAGGCCCTTTAAATAATAAGTGTGACATAATAATCCTGGGACTGCAACCTGTCTCACACTGATTATGTTCACCAGTTTGGCCATAAGAGGGTGCCCAGATGAGTGAGCATTGTTACACACTCTGCATCAGATTCATTGAGAGAGGTAAGTAAAATGGCAGCCAGCAGTAAATAGCAAACAAAGAAGGGAGGAAACCCTGACAGTACCCTCCCTTCAACTACCCCTCCCCACGGGAGGACAAAAGGCTTATTGGGGAAATGGGCATGGAAGGCACGGAGGAGGGTGGAAGCATGAACATCAAGTGAACCAAATACTGTACGCGGCTCCTGGACATACGAGAGTCAATAATGCTGCTGATCTCATATTCTTCATGGTTGTCAACTGAGATGGGACGAGGCAACACAGTGGTAAACCGATTACAAACCAATGGTTTCAAGAGGGAGACATGAAAAACATTGGAGATGTGCATTAGAGGAGGAAGGTCAAGAGCGTAGGCAACAGGATTGACTCGTCGGAGTATTCAAAAAAGACCAAAATAACGGGGAGCTAGTTTATTGGAAGGCACACAAAGGTTCAAGTTGCGGGAGGACAGCCAAACCCTCTCACCAACCTGGTAGGAAGGCGCAGGCAGATGACTACGATCAGTCTGGAATTTGTGGCGCTGCATAGACCGATGAAGGCAATCCTGAATCTGCACCCAAATGGAACAGAGTTGCCGGAGATGCTCCTCCAAAGCCGGAATACCCAGAGACATGAATGAATTGGGCAACAAGGATGGTTGAAACTAGTGATGTCGCGAACCTAAAAATTTTGGTTCGTGAACAGCGAACGCGAACTTCCCCAAAAGTTTGCGAACCAGCGAACTGGGTGAACCCCCATTGACTTCAATAGGCAGGCGAATTTTAAAACCCACAGGGACTCTTTCTGGCCACAATAGTGATGGAAAAGTTGTTTCAAGGGGACTAACACCTGGACTGTGGCATGCCGGAGGGGGATCTGGGGCAAAACTCCCATGGAAAATTACATAGTTGATGCAGAGTCTGGTTTTAAGTCATAAAGGGCACAAAATCACCTAACATTCCTAAATTGTTTGGAATAACGTGCTTTAAAACATCAGGTATGATGTTGTATCGATCAGGTAGTGTCACCCCAGTGTCACTGGGGTGACACTGTGCCCTGGCAGGCAGGCCCTAAAACGCACACATGTGAAGGAAACTGACTGCTATTATTTAACTCAGTCAAAAAAGTGTTGTTTTTTTTAAATCTACACTACTGTTACACCAGATATGAGTTGCACTGGGGTGACACTGTGCCCTGGCAGGCAGGCCCTGAAACGCACACGTGTGAAGGAAACTGACTGCTATTATTTAACACAGTCAAAAAAGTGTTGTTTTTTTTTAAATCTACACTACTGTTACACCAGATATGAGTTGCACTGGGGTGACACTGTGCCCTGGCAGGCAGGCACTGAAACGCACACGTGTGAAGGAAACTGACTGCTATTATTTAACACAGTCAAAAAAGTGTTGTTTTTTTAAAATCTACACTACTGTTACACCAGATATGAGTTGCACTGGGGTGACACTGTGCCCTGGCAGGCAGGCCCTGAAACGCACACGTGTGAAGGAAACTGACTGCTATTATTTAACACAGTCAAAAAAGTGTTGTTTTTTTAAATCTACACTACTGTTACACCAGATATGAGTTGCACTGGGGTGACACTGTGCCCTGGCAGGCAGGCCCTGAAACGCACACGTGTGAAGGAAACTGACTGCTATTATTTAACACAGTCAAAAAAGTGTTTTTTTTTTTTTTAAATCTACACTACTGTTACACCAGATATGAGTTGCACTGGGGTGACACTGTGCCCTGGCAGCCAGGCACTGAAACGCACACATGTGAAGGAAACTGACTGCTATTATTTAACACAGTCAAAAAAGTGTTGTTTTTTTAAATCTACACTACTGTTACACCAGATATGAGTTGCACTGGGGTGACACTGTGCCCTGGCAGGCAGGCCCTGAAACGCATACGTGTGAAGGAAACTGACTGCTATTATTTAACACAGTCAAAAAAGTGTTTTTTTTTTTTTAAATCTACACTACTGTTACACCAGATATGAGTTGCACTGGGGTGACACTGTGCCCTGGCAGGCAGGCACTGAAACGCACATGTGTGAAGGAAACTGACTGCTATTATTTAACACAGTCAAAAAAGTGTTGTTTTTTTTAAATCTACACTACTGTTACACCAGATATGAGTTGCACTGGGGTGACACTGTGCCCTGGCATGCAGGCCCTGAAACGCACACGTGTGAAGGAAACTGACTGCTATTATTTAAAACAGTCAAAAAGTGTTGTTTTTTTTTTTTAAATCTACACTACTGTTACACCAGATATGAGTTGCACTGGGGTGTCACTGTGCCCTAGCAGGCAGCCCTTGAAACGCACACGTGTGAAGGAAACTGACTGCTATTATTTAACACAGTCAAAAAGTGTTGTTTTTTTTTTTTTAATCTACACTACTGTTACACCAGATATGAGTTGCACTGGGGTGACACTGTGCTCTGGCAGGCCGGCCCTGAAACGCACACGAGTGAAGGAAACTGACTGCTATTATTTAACACAGTCAAAAAAGTGTTGTTTTTTTTAAATCTACACTATTGTTACACCAGATATGAGTTGCACTGGGGTGACACTGTGCCATGGCAGGCAGGCCCTGAAACGCACACGTGTGAAGGAAACTGACTGCTATTATTTAACACAGTCAAAAAAGTGTTTTTTTTTTTAAATCTACACTACTGTTACACCAGATATGAGTTGCACTGGGGTGACACTGTGCCCTGGCAGGCAGGCACTGAACGCACACGTGTGTAGGAAAATGACTGCTATTATTTAACACTGTCAAAAAGTGTTGTTTTTTTAGAATCTACACTACTGTTACACCAGATATGAGTTGCACTGGGGTGACACTGTGCCCTGGCAGGCAGGCTCTGAAACGCACACATGTGAAGGAAACTGACTGCTATTATTTAACACAGTCAAAAAAGTGTTTTGTTTTTTTTAAATCTACACTACTGTTACACCAGATATGAGTGGTGGCACTGGGCAAGTGGGCACAGTATACGCTGTGAGTCTGACACACACGCTGGCAGGCAGGCAACTGCAATTAGATTACACAGGGAAAAAAAAGCAGACTGATGTTCTAGTCCTAAAAAGGGCTTTTTGGGGTGCTGTCTTTACAGCAGAGATCAGATGAGTCCTTCAGGACTGTAGTGGACACTGAATACACTAGCCTAGCTATCAATTTCCCTATTAAATCAGCAGCAGCTACACTGTCCCTCCTCTCACTAAGAATTCAGCTTCCAAATTAATCTAAAATGGATGCTGTCCAGGAGGTAGGAGGGTCTGGGAGGGAGTGTCTGCTGCTGATTGGCTGGAAGGTGTCTTCTGACTGTGAGGTACAGGGTCAAAGTATTACTCAATAATGACGAATAGGGGGCGGATCGAACATTGCATATGTTCACCCGCCGCGGCGAACGCGAACATGCTATGTTCGCCGGGAACTATTCACCGGCAAACTATTCGCGACATCACTAGTTGAAACCCATAATTTGCCATGTACGGGGATAACTGGGAGGAAGCATTAGTAGCACTATTACGAGTGAACTCTGCCCAAGGTGACAGTTCAGACCAATTATTGTGGTGATCTGAGACATAGCAACGGAGGAACTGTTCCAGAGCTTGATTAGACCGTTCTGCAGCCACATTGGATTGAGGTTGATATGCTGAGGAGAAGGAAAGCTGGATTCCCATTTGAGCACAAAAGGAGCACCAAAATCTGGAGACAAACTGGCTACCCCGGTCCGAGACTATCTCCTTGGGTAACCCATGTAAACGGAAGACCTCCTGGGCAAAAATTTAAGCAAACTCCTGAGCGGTAGGCAGCTTCTTCAAGGGAATGCAATGTGACATTTTAGAAAAAATGTCAACCACCTTTAGGATAACAGTATTGCCATTGGAAACAGGGAGCTCAACAATGAATTTCATGGAAAGATGTGTCCAAGGATGCTCACCATTAGCAAATGGTTGGAGAAGACCCACAGGAAGACATTGAGGAGTCTTGTTCTGTGCAGAGACTGAAAAGGAGGCAACATATGCAGCCACATCAGAACGAAGACCTGGCCACCAGAATTGTCAAGTGACAGACAAAATCATTTTGTTCTTTCCCGGGTGACCTGTGGCTTTAGGAAAGTGATAAGTGTGCAATAGTTTAGTTCGAAGATTCTCAGGTACAAAGCACTTACCAATAGGTTTCTCAGGAGGTGCATTGGTTTGTGCAGTCAAGATCTCCTCCCCCAAGGGAGAAGTCAAATTAGTATGTATGGTGGCCAAAATATGGTCAGGAGGTATAACTGGAGTAGGTACAGACTCCTCCTTGGACAGAGGCGACAATTGTCTAAAGAGGGCATCAGCACTAACATTCTTACTACCAGGCAGGTAGGAGACCACATAATTAAACCAAGACAAAAATAGCGCCCATCTGGCCTGTCCTGGCAATAAACGTTTTGCTTCAGGCAGATAAGTTAAATTCTTGTAGTCAGTAAGAATGAGCACTGGTACGCTAGTACACTCAATAAGATGCTTCCATTCCTTAAGTGCCAAAATTATGGCCAGTAATTCCCTGTTGGCAATTTCATAATTGCACTCCGCTGGAGACAATTTCTTAGAGAAAAAAAATGCACGGATGCAAGGAACCGTCAGGCTTGGACGTTGAGACAAGAGGGCACCTACTCCAGTCTCAGACGCATCAACCTCAAGAACGAAAGGCAAGACAGGGTTAGGATGAGCCAGAACTGGAGCAGCAGCAAAGGCAGTCTTAAGACTCTCAAATGCCTTAATGGCAGTAGGTGATCAATGGAGTGGATCATTCTCTTTACGGGTCATGTCTGTTATAGGTTTGACCAAGGAAGAAAAGTTTTTAATAAAATTTGACAAAGCCCAAAAAACGTTGAATAGACCGAAGACCAACTGGGCGAAGCCAATGCAGAACTGCAGACAACTTGTCAGGATCCATGGAGAACCCTGCAACGGAGATTACATAACCTAGGAAGGTTACTTGATTCTGATGGAACTCACATTTCTTGAGTTTACAAAACAGGCTGTTCTCACGTAGTCTCTGAAGTACCCGTGTGACATCAAAACGATGAGCCTCAAGTGTGGGTGAGTGTATGAGGATGTTGTCTAAGTACACCACAACACATTGTTGCAACATATCTCGTAGGACATCATTAATAAGTTCCTGGAAAAAAACAGCAGGAGCATTACATAGGCCAAAGGGCATTACAAGATATATGTTAAATGCTGTTTTCCATTCGTGGCCCTCCTCGATCCTAATGAGATTGTACGCTCCTCTCAAATTAAGTTTAGAAAAGATCGTAGCTCCGTAATGAGCAGAATAGGGTAAGCATTCTTAATGGTAAGACGATTAAGACCCCTATAATCGATGTATGGTCTTAACTCGCCACCCTTTTTCTTCACAAAGAAGAAGCAAGCCCTTACAGGAGAGCAGGATTTGCGGATGATCCCCTGCGACAGAGCCACCACAACATACTCCTCCATAGCACAATTCTCCACAACAGACAGAGGGTAAACCGAGCTCCAAGAAGGAATGGTTCTGGGTTGCAGGTCTACGGCACAATTGTAAGACCGGTGAGGAAGCAAAATACTGGTTGAAACAAAAATCACGTATGTTGAAACATCTCAGAAAGATTTATATTTTCTTATCTATCGGCTTTCTGAACAAAGAACTATCCTCAAGAGGTATAGTAGTACGTTAAGCAAGCATAGAGATAGCACCATCCGCCTTAGGAATGGATATCTACATATCCAGTTGAGAGTCTAGGACCAGGACCAACTTTTTAAAAGTAGACAAGGGGGAAAAGGAAGAACCAATTCTTTCCCATTCATTCTTAATAATGTTCGCCATCTTAACCGGCACAGGAAAAGTCAAAGGAACTTTCCTGTCTTCGTAAACTCTGTCTAATTTAGGTATCATAGGTTCTTCAGGCAGCGCGGACTCTGGAACCTCTAACGTAGACAAAACCTCCTTTAATAAACGCAAGTGCTCAATTTTAAATCTAAAGGGTGGTTCCTCCGCAGCAGGAGGCTTAGACACTAAGGACTCCGACCCAGAAAGTTCACCCTCTGAAGCTACAGAGGTTAACTCATCATCGGATAACTGGGACATAATAGCTAAATCTGATAAATATTTAGATGACTCTGGGTCAGGAGAGCTATGTTTAACCTTTCTCTTGCGTTAGTTAGAGCAAGGTAATGCACTGAGGGCCACAGACACCGCCGTTTGTAACTGCGCGGCAAAGTCCACAGGAAGAAGGCCTCCTCCGGATGGAGGATTAGATGTGCTACGGGGAACTGCATGTTGAGTGGATAATGTAGCAAGGGTAGTAATCTCATGGGACGCCGAGTCCTGAGAGGTAGACGGCTCAGAGGGACTAAGAGCCTTAGCAGGCTTGTCTCCCTCCTTAGACTTTATAACTGTAACATGCAGGTTAAGTGTTAATTAGTTTTGTCTCTTTTATTCAGTCATTAATTTTATAGGTTTTAGGTAATTCTTTCTTTTAAGCCAAGTGCATATGTTCCTTTAAAATAATTTAGAGTTTGTATCATATTGAGTCATAAGTTATTGCTAGTTCTTTGAGCAATACATATAACTGCTTATGATTTATTGTACAAGTCAAGTTTGTAGATTTACGCTATAATGCCAGATGTTATGACTGAGAGCTCAATTAAAACAAAAGTGACTCTAAGGAAAAATATGGCTGCAGCAAGATTAGCTAACATCAAATGACAAACAAATAGCTGAAAAAAGAACAGCTTACCAGAGAGGAGTTAATCCTTAAGTAAATCCTTTGAAGAGGGAGTTCAGTGGCCACTGAGGATCCGAGTTGGTGCTAGCAACTAAGGTGAAAGGCAGTCAGAAATACCGGAAGACAAGCTGGAGGTTAAAGCAGGAGACACGCTGTGAAAAAACGGCTCTCCGGAATGACGTCAGTCAGGTCACACAGGAACAATCCGGAGCGTGTGGAACAGCTGATACGGCAGCTGCTCAGGAAACAGCTGAGTGCCGATGCGGCTGTAAAGGCAGAAGAGGAACAAGGAACCACAGCAAAAGTGGCGAGGAAGCTGCAATTTCAAAAGTTAGAATAATTTTTCAGGTAGGAACTCAGTCGAATGGACTAAGCTGAGAGTGTGAATATAGCTGGATACTTCAATACCAAGCAATGCTATGAAGTATCCAGCGAAATTTATAGGCCTTAAAGGGACAATATATTACAATAAAGGTGTTAAGGCATGTTGAACACAATTGAGTGGGTGGGAAAACCACGGCCTCCTCACAATATAAATAGGTATGATTTAGTACAGAAGGAGTACCTTCTAACATGTCAGAGTCCTCCATAGCTCAGGTTTTCTATTTTATAGAAAACTGAACCTTTATACTCCCAATGGCTGGGGCACTCACCACCTCCTAGACACAGACAGTTAATAGAGGAAACGATCTCCTCAGGTTCAAGTCTCAGCCGGAATGAAGGAAATGAACATAGACCACACCTGGTCACATGGAGTGCAAGACAGTACTTCCCCTGTTATTACAAGCACAGCAAGTAATAGGAGCTGTGCAACACTTTCAAAAAAGAAAGTGAAGCTTAAAAGTGAAACCTGTTTGTTCCAGCAAAAAACACAGGTTATCAGCCCAGGAAAAAATCACACAAAGCAGCATGTAAATAATTAAAACACTGATTAATTAACCCAAATGTTCAATAAACCTTCTTCAGAGGATATTAACCCTGGATCCTATCAAGGTAGAAAGGAGCCACACTGTGACCCTGTTATAGCGTTTTATGTGTAAAAATTTAAACAATCTTACCTCCAGGATCCATGCTGTGGAAAAGAACACAGCCTCTCAATTGTGACAGTCTTATAGCAGCGCTCCTGACATGGACTTGAATGAGAGAAAGCAGGCAGTGAAACTCATCAACACTGATTGCTTAGGAGTTGTTAGCAGTAGTCTGGAGGGTTTCACAGAAAAACTTTCCCTGCATCTCCAGACTCTAACTTTCATCAATACTTTCACTGAGAGGTTGACATGACTACTTAAAACTCCAGTCCTATCTCGAAAGGCAGATACCCTTTTTCAGGACTCTCTGAATCTTCTGATACTCCTCTGCCACCTCCTAATGTGACGAAAGGCAAAGAATGACTGGGGTAATGAGGAAGTGAGAGGGATATTTAAGCATTTGGCTGGGGTGTCTTTACCTCTTCCTGGTGGCCAGGTGTTGTATTATCCAACAGTAAGGAATGAAGCCGTGGACTCTCCCTATCTTAGGAAGGAAAATTAACGAATATGGTGCTTTGGTTAGAAAAATATTTTTGTTCAGTTATTTCTTACGCACTCAAATGCGATATATATATATATATATATATATATATATACATGTAGCCCCTTATTTGATGTGCCAAGGGGTGTACTTTCCAAAATGTGCACCAGGGATAAACCCGCAGTCAGAATCTTCTCTAGCAGATCTAGCGTCATCCGAGAAGGAAACAAAGTCAGAGTTCATAAGGAACTCAGCTGCTTCCTCATTACTCATCAGACGCTCATTCATAATTCTCTTTACAAAGTGAATAGATATTTTAAAATAAATTATGCTGCTAGAAAAGTAAATGAAAAAATATATAATTTTTATTGCAAAAAATAAGCGTCTTTGCAGTAAAAACACAGGGGTTTTGAAAGACGGTGAGAGCTGCGCAAATAGGGTGTTTTGAGCACATATATATATTTTTTTTCTAAAAGCATCTCTCTAACATTGATTAATTTGTTATCACATGATCCAGGTGTTCATGTGATTACAAATATTATATTGGTATCCGTATAGTAAGGGAATGTCATTTTTCTTAACTAGATGGTCACTCCGGTAACACTCGTTACCACAGTGATCATTTAGCTAATATACCTAAATTGATAATTTTTTAAAAAACAGGGACTAATTTATTTTAGGGAAATCTATTTTGGGCTTCTCTAGGCAATTTTGATCTTTGGTAATGTGCCTTTAGAGACCCCCTTATCATTTTTTAAATAATTTTTTAATGGAGCTGTCGTTAGCACCTGAGGTTGAAACTTAGCGATGGCTCTATGCCGTTGTTAGCACGCAAAGGGTTAAGCAAGTAAAGAACGTTTTTTTTCAGTATTGTCAGAGGAGGTAAAACAATTGACAAACAAGCTAAATGAGGCAGAAAATAGGATTTCTGATTTAGAAGATACTAATAATAAACATGAACAAATGTAAGCAGATCAAGCCACCCAAATAAAAATACAGTGCAGACTGGATGAGCTAGAAGACCACTCACGTAGAAATGTCAGAATTTTTAGTGTTACAGAAACCCCTGAATTCCAATATTTGATTACATTTGCAGCAACTCAACTTCCACAAACTATGGGAATACAAATCCAACATCAAGTGATACAAGTAGAGAAAGCACATAGATTAGGGATTCAGAGAAAACAGGTAGATGGCACTCTAAGAAACAGACCTATTATAGGGAAATATCTTCACTATAAAGATAAACGGCTAGATTTGGAGTTTTGACGGTAACAACCCGAAAAACTAACGGCGGCTTTTTTCTGGCCGCACCATAAAAATAACTCTGGTATTGAGAGTCCACAGAATGGCTGCGTTAGGCTCCAAAAAAGGAGCGTAGAGCATTTTTAACGCAGCTTCAACTCTCGATACCAGAGTTGCTTACGCAAGCGGCCAGCCTCAAAAACATGCTCGTGCACGATTCTCCCATAGGAAACAATGGAGCTGTTTGAGCTGAAAAAAAAACAAACACCTGCAAAAAAGCCGCGTTCAGCTCCTAACGCAGCCCCATTGTTTGCTATGCGGTAACCCTTCCTACGTCTGCACTTAACACTCTAACATGTACCCCGAGTCTAAACACCCCTAACCTTACACTTATTAACCCCTAATCTGCCGCCCCCGCTATCGCTGACCCCTGCATATTATTATTAACCCCTAATCTGCCGCTCCGTAAACCGCCGCTACTTACATTATCCCTATGTACCCCTAATCTGCTTCCCTAACATCGCCGACCCCTATATTATATTTATTAACCCCTAATCTGCCCCCCACAACGTCGCCTCCACCTGCCTACACTTATTAACCCCTAATCTACCGAGCGGACCTGAGCGCTACTATAATAAAGTTATTAACCCCTAATCCGCCTCACTAACCCTATAATAAATAGTATTAACCCCTAATCTGCCCTCCCTAACATCACCGACACCTAACTTCCATTATTAACCCCTAATCTGCCGACTGGAGCTCACCGCTATTCTAATAAATGTATTAACCCCTAAAGCTAAGTCTAACCCTAACACTAACACCCCCCTAAATTAAATATAATTTACATCTAACGAAATTAATTAACTCTTATTAAATAAATTATTCCTATTTAAAGATAAATACTTACCTGTAAAATAAATCCTAATATAGCTACAATATAAATTATAATTATATTATAGCTATTTTAGGATTTATATTTATTTTACAGGTAACTTTGTATTTATTTTAACCAGGTACAATAGCTATTAAATAGTTAAGAACTATTTAATAGCTAAAATAGTTAAAATAATTACAAATTTACCTGTAAAATAAATCCTAACCTAAGTTACAATTAAACCTAACACTACACTATCAATAAATTAATTAAATAAACTACCTACAATTACCTACAATTAACCTAACACTACACTATCAATAAATTAATTAAATACAATTCCTACAAATAAATACAATTAAATAAACTAGCTAAAGTACAAAAAATAAAAAAATATTTACAAACATAAGAAAAATATTACAACAATTTTAAACTAATTACACCTAATCTAAGCCCCCTAATAAAATAACAAAGCCCCCCAAAATAAAAAAATGCCCTACCCTATTCTAAATTACAAAAGTTCAAAGCTCTTTTACCTTACCAGCCCTGAACAGGGCCCTTTGCGGGGCATGCCCCAAAGAATTCAGCTCTTTTGCCTGTAAAAAAAAACATACAATACCCCCCCAACATTACAACCCACCACCCACATACCCCTAATCTAACCCAAACCCCCCTTAAATAAACCTAACACTAAGCCCCTGAAGATCTTCCTACCTTATCTTCACCCTGCCAGGTTCACCGATCCGTCCTGAAGAGCTCCTCTGATGTCCTGGCCCAAGCGGGGGGCTGAAGAGGTCCATGATCCGGCTGAAGTCTTCATCCAAGCGGGAGCTGAAGAGGTCCATGATCCGGCTGAAGTCTTCATCCAAGCGGGAGCTGAAGAGGTCCATGATCCGGATGAAGTCTTCTATCAACGGCATCTTCAATCTTCTTTCTTCCGGATCCATCTTGCAGACCTCCGACGGGGAACATCCTCTTCTCCCGACGCCTACTAGCCGAATGACGGTTCCTTTAAGGGACGTCATCCAAGATGGCGTCCCTCGAATTCCGATTGGCTGATAGGATTCTATCAGCCAATCGGAATTAAGGTAGGAAAATTCTGATTGGCTGATGGAATCAGCCAATCAGATTGAGCTCGCATTCTATTGGCTGATCGGAACAGCCAATAGAATGCGAGCTCAATCTGATTGGCTGATTGGATCAGCCAATCGGATTGAACTTGATTCTGATTGGCTGATTCCATCAGCCAATCAGAATATTCCTACCTTAATTCCGATTGGCTGATAGAATCCTATCAGCCAATCGGAATTCGAGGAACGCCATCTTGGATGACGTCCCTTAAAGGAACCGTCATTCGGCTAGTAGGCGTCGGGAGAAGAGGATGTTCCGCGTCGGAGGTCTGCAAGATGGATCCGGAAGAAAGAAGATTGAAGATGCCGTTGATAGAAGACTTCATCCGGATCATGGACCTCTTCAGCTCTCGCTTGGATGAAGACTTCAGCCGGATCATGGGCCTCTTCAGCTCCCGCTTGGATGAAGACTTCAGCCGGATCATGGGCTTGGATCAGGACATCGGAGGAGCTCTTCAGGACGGATAGGTGAACCTGGCAGGGTGAAGATAAGGTAGGAAGATCTTCAGGGGCTTAGTGTTAGGTTTATTTAAGGGGGGTTTGGGTTAGATTAGGGGTATGTGGGTGGTGGGTTGTAATGTTGGGGGGGGGGTATTGTATGTTTTTTTTACAGGCAAAAGAGCTGAATTCTTTGGGGCATGCCCCGCAAAGGGCACTGTTCAGGGCTGGTAAGGTAAAAGAGCTTTGAACTTTTGTAATTTAGAATAGGGTAGGGCATTTTTTTTATTTTGGGGGGCTTTGTTATTTTATTAGGGGGCTTAGAGTAGGTGTAATTAGTTTAAAATTGTTGTAATATTTTTCTTATGTTTGTAAATATTTTTTTATTTTTTGTAACTTAGTTCTTTTTTATTTTTTGTACTTTAGCTAGTTTATTTAATTGTATTTATTTGTAGGTATTGTATTTAATTAATTTATTGATAGTGTAGTGTTAGGTTAATTGTAGGTAATTGTAGGTAGTTTATTTAATTAATTTATTGATAGTGTAGTGTTAGGTTTAATTGTAACTTAGGTTAGGATTTATTTTACAGGTAAATTTGTAATTATTTTAACTATTTTAGCTATTAAATAGTTCTTAACTATTTAATAGCTATTGTACCTGGTTAAAATAAATACAAAGTTACCTGTAAAATAAATATAAATCCTAAAATAGCTATAATATAATTATAATTTATATTGTAGCTATATTAGGATTTATTTTACAGGTAAGTATTTATCTTTAAATAGGAATAATTTATTTAATAAGAGTTAATTAATTTCGTTAGATGTAAATTATATTTAACTTAGGGGGGTGTTAGTGTTAGGGTTAGACTTAGCTTTAGGGGTTAATACATTTATTAGAATAGCGGTGAGCTCCGGTCGGCAGATTAGGGGGTTAATAAGTGTAGGCAGGTGGAGGCGACGTTGTGGGGGACAGATTAGGGGTTAATAAATATAATACAGGGGTCGGCAGTGTTAGGGGCAGCAGATTAGGGGTACATAAGGATAACGTAGGTGGCGGCGATTTGCGGTCGGCAGATTAGGGGTTAATAAGTGTAGGAAGGTGGAGGCGACGTTGTGGGGGGCAGATTAGGGGTTAAAAAATATAATATAGGGGTCGGCGGTGTTAGGGGCAGCAGATTAGGGGTACATAAGGATAACTTAGGTGGCGGTCGGCAGATTAGGGGTTAAAAAAATTTATTCGAGTGTCGGCGATGTGGGGGGGACCTCGGTTTAGGGGTACATAGGTAGTTTATGGGTGTTAGTGTACTTTAGAGTACAGTAGTTAAGAGCTTTATAAACCGGCGTTAGCCCAGAAAGCTCTTAACTACTGACTTTTTTCCTGCGGCTGGAGTTTTGTCGTTAGATGTCTAACGCTCACTTCAGAAACGACTCTAAATACCGGAGTTAGAAAGATCCCATTGAAAAGATAGGATACGCAATTTACGTAAGGGGATCTGCGGTATGGAAAAGTCGCGGATGAAAAGTGAGCGTTAGACCCTATTTTGAGTGACTGCAAATACCGGCGGTAGCCTAAAACCAGCGTTAGGAGCCTCTAACGCTGGTTTTCACGGCTAACGCCAAACTCCAAATCTAGGTCAAAGTTAGCATAATGAGGAATTATAGGCAGAAAACACAGTTGATGTTAGGATCTGATAAAATACTGTTGTTCCAGGATGTCTCCTCTGAAACATCTGAGAGGAGACAAGAGATGGTTCCGATCTGTACTAAATTAAAGGGACAGTCAACCATAGAATTGTTATTGTTTTAAAAGATAGATAATCCCTTTATTACTCATTCCCCAGTTTTGCATAACCAACACAGTTATATTAATGTACTTTTTACCTTTGTGATTACCTTGTATCTAGGAACCTTCTTCCAGCCCCCTGATCACATGACTGTGACTGTTTATTATCTATTGTCTTAAATTTCGCATTGTTTTGTGCTAAATCTTAAATAACTCCCTGTGCCTGAACACAGTGTTATCTATATAGCCCACGTGTACTTTCTGTCTCTTTGTGTTGAAAAGAGATTTAAAAAGCCTGTGATAAGAGGCAGCCCTCAAAGGCTTAGAAATTAGCATATGAGCCTACCTATGTTTAGTTTAAACTAAGAATACCAAGAGAAAAAAGCAAATTTGATGATAAATGTAAATTGGAAAGTCAATTAAAATTAAAAGTCATATCTGAATAATGAAAGTTTAATTTATACTTGACTGTTCCTTTAATAAAGGCAGACATACAAGCAACAATGGTTTATCCTACAAAAAATATTGTTATAACTAGGGACACTAATATTTTTAAATAATTTGGAAGACGCTAATACTTACTTGCTTAAAAATCATCCTGAGATGATAAAATGAGTAATAAATGTATTAATGGCTTAGTATAATGTTCTGTGATGGAGTCTACAGAGAGTGTGCTCTATATATGGTATATTTGGTTTTGGAACTCCAAAAGTAGTAAAGGGTATTTATTTTCATTGCATTTTCCTCTCTTCTCCCTTGTCCCCCTATTATGTTTTATAAGATGGCAGTTTTTTGTGCCTTTTTATTTAAACTTTTAGCATGAAGGAATAAATTAAGTTACCTGGAATATTGAGGGAATCACCTCCCCACTTAAAAGGAAAAGTATTTTAAAACAGCTCCAGAAATACAACCCCGACATTGCCCTATTACAAGAAACACATTTAAAGAAGAATGAATTAAAGGGACATAAAACTCGATTTAAAAATAAATAAATAATATATATATAAATTAAGATAGAGAATAAAATTTTAAAAATGTACTTCTATTATCACAATTGTGTTGTTCTCATGTTATTCTTTGTTGAAGAGCTATCAGATAGGTAGTGTGCATATGTTTGGAGCACTACAGGAAAACAGTGCTGCCATCTAGTGCTCTTGCTAATGTATAACATTGTTGCAAAACTGCTATCATATAATGCTACAGACACATGCACACTCCTGTTTTTAACAAAGGATAATAAGAAAACAAAGAAATTTTGAAAATAGAAGTAAATTGGAAAGTTATATACAATTGTATGCTCTGTCTGAGTCATGAAAGACATTGTTTGGGTTTCATGTCCCTTTAAGTAAACTTAGGACAGGTTGGGAAGGAGAAGTTATAGCAAAATGAAGTTGCCTTTCTAATTAACAAAAAGCTGAAGTTTAATATTTTCTCACAGGTACTAGATGAAGAAGTGAGATATACAATATTACAATTAGAAGTTAAAGGGACAGTCTACACCAGAATTTTTATTATTTAAAAACATAGATAATCCCTTTATTACCCATTCCCCAGTTTTGTATAACCAACACTGTTATATTAATATGTTTTACTTGAGTGATTACCTTGTTTCTAAGCCTCTGCAGACTGCCCCCTTATCTCAGTACCTTTGACAGACATTCAGTTTAGCCTATCAGTGCAGACTCCTAAATAACTCCACGGGAGTGAGCACAATGTTGTATATATGACACACATGAACTAGTACTGTCTAACTGTAAAAAACTTTCAAAATTATCTGAGCTAAGAGGCGGTTTTCAATGCTTTAGAAATCAGTTTGAGCTTAGCTAGGTTTAGCTTTTCAAAAATACCACCAAGGGAACAAAGCAAATTTGATGATAAAAGTAAATTGGAAAGTTGTTTAAAATTGCATGCCCTATCTGAATCATGAAAGTTTAATTTTGACTAGATTGTCCCTTTAAGGGATTTCCTCTAGTGATCTGCAATGTAAAGATTTTTTGGGATAAATTACAAATAAAACTTTTACAATAATTTAAGCAGGGGACTTTAATTTAGTAATGTACCCTTCTCTTGACAGATTAAAACTATCATTAAAGGGACAGTAAACTTTAACATTTTTATTATTTAATCTTAAATATCTTGTTTAATTATATTAATAAAGCAGCTTTTTTTTTACCGTTTTCTATTAATGTTTATATTTTACCCTCATAATTTGTCTTATTTGCAATTAGGCAGCCCACCCACCGCTTCTCCCTACTAATTTAATTTTTTACCTTTTGCCTGTTGCGCCTATAACTGGGTTACTGATTGCGCCATTGCATTCTATTGAGCGTGCTCCGTTATTATCAAAAAATATTTTTTTCGGATTATGCGCATGCGCTCTTTGTTTCTTTTTCCCTCAGCTGTCAAACTGTCAATGAGGTAAACAACGGATTGCCGCTTTTGCAATCTCCTTGCTACTTTTTAACATTAGCATGGTCAGGGGGCGTGTCAGGGGGTATAGAAAACAAAATTAGATTGTGTCATAGAGGGCGGAGTTTACAATATACGACTGGGAATTTTTTTCTAATAAACAAAGTCTTGTGTTTACTCACCCTTTAAATAGAAATAGCAAGCAAGAAGCTAAACTCCTCAAAAATATTTGCAATAACCTGGCTTCTTCTTATGCTCATAAAATCTAAATATTTTGGGAAACTTTTAAAGCAGTTATTAGAGGGGATATAAAAGCTTATCTAGTTAAAAATGAACGGAAAATGCAAGCTAGAGATCTACACTTAGCAAACCAGTTACATAATTGCTTTAACCCCTTAAAGTGAATGTACATTTTGATGATAAAGTGCCCGGTTATTAAAAATTTAATTAAAAACAGGGGCATTTTAATTCATCAAAATTTACATTTCACTCGTGTTGTGAAAATACTTACAGCTGCTACATCGCTTTCTCCGCCCGTCGCAAAGCCTCTTCCTGGGTCTAAAATTGGGGGGGGGGAAGCCGTGATTGGAGGATGACCGATCCGTCATTTCTGACATATGAAGAGGCTTTCGACGACCGGGGGAAGCTGGAGCGGCTGTCAAGTTTAAAAGGTAAGTATTTTCACAATACAAGTGAAAAGTAAATTTTGATGAATTAAAGTGCCCCTGTTTTTAATTTATTTTTTAAAACCGGGCACTTTATCATCAAAATTTACATTCACTTTAAGGACCACAGCACTTTTCCATTTTCTGACCTTTTCAGACCAAGGCTATTTTTACATTTTTGCGGTGTGTTTGAGTTTAGCTGTAATTTTCCTCTTACTCATTTACTGTACCCACACATATTATATACCGTTTTTCTTGCCATTAAATGGACTTTCTAAAGATACTATTATTTTCATCATATCTTATAATTTACTATAAAAAAAATGAGAAAATATGAGGAAAAAATACCCAATGTTTACATGTTCTTTGCTGTTTTTGCAAGTTATAGGGCAATAAATACAAGTAGCAATTTGCTATTTCCAAACAATTTTTTCTTAAAATTAGCAATAGTTAAATTGGAGCACTGATATCTGTCAGGAATCCCTGAATATCCCTTGACATATATATATATATATATATTTAGTAGACAACCCAAAGTATTGATCTAGGCCCATTTTGGTATATTTCCTGCCACAATTTTACCGCCAAATGCGATCAAATAAAAAAAATTGTTCACTTTTTCATAAACTTTAGGTTTCTCACTGAAATTATTTACAAACAGCTTGTACAATTATGGCACAAATGGTTGTAAAAGCTTCTCTGTGATCCCCTTTGTTCAGAAATAGCAGATATATATGGCTTTGGTGTTGCTTTTTGGTAATTAGAAGGCCGCTAAATGCCGCTGCGTACCACACTTGTATTATGTCCATCAGTGACGGGGTTAATTAGGTAGCTTTTAGGGTTCATTTTAGCTTTAGCGTAGAGATCAGCCTTCCACCTGACACATCCCACCCCCTGAACCCTCCCTGACCCCCTCAAACAGCTCGCTTCCCTCCCCCACCTTACAATTGTCACCGCCATCTTAAGTACTGGCAGAAAGTCTGCCAGTACTAAAATAAAAATCATTTTTATTTTTTAATTTTTTTTTTTTCAATTAATTCTGCATTGTTGGGTCCCCTCTTAGACCCCAACCTCCCTTATCCCCCCCCCCATACAGCTCTCTAACCCTCCCTCCTCTAACTATTTGCCGCCATCTTGGGTACTGTCTGCCAGTACCAAGTTTGCCCCTAAAATAGTGTATTTTTTTAAAATTGTTTGTTTTATTAAATCGTACATTTTCTGTAGTGTAGCTGCCCCCCCCCCCCTCAATATCCTTCCTCCCTCCCCCTCCTAGATCCCTTGCCCAATATCAAGAGAGTCCCACCATCACTATACAAATTTTTTTTTTTCGATTCCACCGCTTGAAATCCCTGAGGGGTGGGATGTGTCAGGTGGGAGGCTGATCTCTACACTAAAGCTAAAATTAAACCTACAAGCTACCTAATTAACTATGTCACTAACTGACATTTTTTGTAGGATGTACCCTGTACGTTCTTGGTCCTTAAAGGGACACTGTACCCAAATTTTTTCTTTCGTGATTCAGATAGAGCATGACATTTTAAGCAACTTTCTAATTTACTCCTATTATCAAATTTTCTTCATTCTCTTGGTATCTTTATTTGAATTGCAAGAAAGTAAGTTTAGATGCTGGCCCATTTTTGGTGATCAACCTGGGTTGTTCTTGCTGATTGGTGGATAAACTCATCCTCCAATAAAAAAGTGCTGTCCAGAGTTCTGAATAAAAAAAAAGCTTAGATGTCTTCTTTTTAAAATAAAGATAGCAAGAGAACGAAGAAAAATTGATAATAGGAATAAATTAGAAAGTGGCTTAAAATTGCATGCTCTATCTGAATCATGAAAGAAAAAAACTGGGTTCAGTGTCCCTTTAAGGGGTTAAAGTGCCATAAAACAGGTTGAGATCTGTGCATATCCTAAAAGGGTTAATTAAAGGGACATAATACTCATATGCTAAATCACTTGAAACTGATGCAGTATAACTGTAAAAAGCTGACAGGAAAATATCACCTGAGCATCTCTATGTAAAAAAGGAAGATATTTTATCTCACAATCTCCTCAGCTCACCAGAGTAAGTTCTGTGTAAAAAGTTATACTCAGCTGCTCCCAGCTGCAGGTAAACAAATTTAAAAAAATGAAGAAATGAACAGCAGCCAATCAGCATCAGCAGTGCTGAGGTCATGAACTCTTACTGTGATCTCATGAGATTTCACTTAACTCTCATGAGATTTCATAGTAAGCTTCCTTTACCTGATTGGTGAAATAATATGAGAGTGCACGATGCTAGTCCCTTCAGATGTCCCAGGACAAACACACTAAAATGCTGCTTAGAAATCCTTTACAATGGGAGGTGGCTACTGAGGAACTTTTGAGGTAAAATATCTTTCTTTTTTACATAGAGATGTTCAGGTGATATTTTCTAATCAGCTTTTTACAGCTATGCTGCATCACTTTCAAGTGTTTAAACATTTGGGTATTATGGCCCTTTAAGTAAAAAATAGTTTGCATAAAAAAATGTTTAAACATTGTTGGGAAGTATTTTAAAATAATTTTCAAAAATAAGCAAAAATACTTAAACAGCTATGCTGTCTGGAACACTGTGCTCCACCCCTCTTATCAGTGTTTAGACACAGGCATTGTATTTTAACTGAGTTCACAGCTTCTAGGCATGCTCCAGCAGATAATCCCTATTCACTTTTGCATTTTACTAAAACAACAATGGATATAGCTACAGCCATAAAAGGAAATGTGTGGGGGGGGGAGTTAGAGCTGTACAATTCAGAAACTTAAAAGAAAGGATTAATGGCAAGGCACTGCAGTATAAATTTGCAGGTAAAGTAATTAATGTAAATATTATTATATTTTGTCTCTATCTTAACTTGCTTTATGTCCCTTTAATTCATATATTAGTGACCCATCAAAAAAATTGTGGGACACTTCGCGCTTAGCGCAGTTGGTCTAACGCAGTCTCGGGTTTAGTGTGCCCCATAGAAGTCTATGGGGAAAAGAAGTTAGCATGGTCACGATATCCGTCCTAAATTTAGTGTGTCTCATGATAACATGGAGTCTGGTGTCAGTATACAGAAAAAGGCTATTGCAGAAACAGCAGGGGAAGAAGTCACATTACAGACCCCTCACATATTGACATTCTAGCAGGAGTAGTGAAGTCCAGACATGTCTTAGCAGAATGAGTGGGCAGATGGGCAGCACACCTCCTATAAGGAAGTCATCCTTGAGGTAACAAAAATCTTAAGCAGGAATATAGTATCATAGCTCTACCTTTTCTGTGAGAAGGTGGTAAAGAAAGGCCTGACAAAGACAGAGCACCCACTTCACATCTAGAGTCCCCCTATCACACAGCAGGAATTTCTGTCTCTGACAGTACATTGATGGCAATCCATTGTCACCAAGGATGATACTACCAGGGCTTACAATAACCCCCCCCCCCCATTGGAAATGTTGAGGCAATTGCTATAGTACAGCAGGACAATTTACTCCATGGCTCAGAATCAGACTGTTGGTGTGCCCACTGGAAAGATATGGTGAAAGGGTGTTGATAAGTCGGGTCAATCCTTGGGCAGATTATCCCTCTAAAAAAGCTGTTTACACAGCAGAACATGTCAGGGGTGGGTTTGGAAAGTTAAAGGTCATGTTATTTTAGCTTGCAAGGTGACTGATATATGTGGTTAAAATGTAATCATAATTACTTAAAGGGACAGTCAACACTAGAATTTATGTTGTTTAAACAGATAGATAATCCCTTTATTACCCATTCCCCAGTTTTGCATAACCAACACTGTTATATTAATACACTTTCTAATTTACTCCTATTATCAATTTTTCTTTGTTCTCTTGCTATCTTTATTTGAAAAAGAAGGCATCTAAGCTATTTTTTTGGTTCAGCCCGCTGGACAGCACTTGTTTATTGGTGGGTGAATTTATCCACCAGTCAGCAAGAACAACCCATGTTGTTCACCAAAAATGGGCCGGCATCTAAACTTACATTCTTGCATTTCAAATAAAGATAATAAGAGAATGAAGAAAATTTGATAATAGGAGTAAATTAGAAAATTGCTTAAAATTGCATGCTCTATCTGAATTACGAAAGAAAAAAAATTTGGTTAAGTGTCCCTTTACCCTTAATGACCACAGCACTCTTCCATTTTCTGTTCGTTTGGGACCAGGGCTATCTTTACATTTTTGCGGTGTTTGTATTTAGCTGTAATTTTCCTCTTACTCATTTACTGTACCCACACATATTATATACTGTTTTTCTCGCCATTAAATGGACTTTATAAAGATACCATTATTTTCATCATATCTTATAATTTACTATAAAAAAAAAAGAATATGAGAAAAAAATTAAAAATAAACACACACTTTTTCTAACTTTGACCCCCAAAATCTGTTACACATCTACAACCACCAAAAAACACCCATGCTAAATTGTTTCTAAATTTTGTCCTGAGTTTAGAAATACCCAATGTTTACATGTTCTTTGCTTTTTTTGTAACTTATAGGGCCATAAATACAAGTAGCACTTTGCTATTTCCAAACCACTTTTTTTCAAAATTAGCGCTAGTTACATTGGGACACTGATATCTTTCAGGAATCCCTGAATATTCCTTGACATGTATATATTTTTTTTAGAAGACTCCCAAAGTATTGATCTAGGCCCATTTTGGTATATTTCATGCCACCATTTCACCACCAAATGCGATCAAATACAAAAAATCGCTCACTTTTTCACAATTTTTTTCACAAACTTTCGGTTTCTCACTGAAATTATTTACAGCTTGTGCAATTATGGCATAAATGGTTGTACATTTTTCTCTGGGATCCCCTTTGTTCAGAAATAGCAGACATATATGGCTTTGACGTTGCTTTTTCATAATTAGAAGGCCGCTAAATGCCACTGCGCACCACACGTGTATTATGTCCAGCAGTGAAGGGGTTAATTAGGGAGCATGTAGGGAGCTTTTTGGGGTAATTTTAGCTTTAGTGTAGTGTAGTAAACAACCCAAAGTATTGATCTAGACCCATTTTGGTATATTTCATGCCACCATTTCACCGCCAAATGCGATCAAATAAAAAAAAACGTAAAATTTTTCACAGTTTTAGGTTTCTCACTGAAATCATTTACAAACAGCTTGTGCAATTATGGCACAAATGGTTGTAAATGCTTCTCTGGGATCCGCTTTGTTCAGAAATAGCAGACATATATGGCTTTGGCGTTGCTTTTTGGTAATTAGAAGGCCGCTAAATGCCGCTGCGCACCACACGTGTATTATGCCCAGCAGTGCAGGGATTAATTAGGGAGCTTGTAATGAGTTTGTAGGGTTAATTTTAGCTTTAGTGAAGTAGACAACCCCAAGTATTGATCTAGGCCCATTTTGGTATATTTCATGCCACCATTTCACTGCCAAATGCGATCAAATAAAAAAAATCGTTCCCTTTTTCACAAACTTTAGGTTTCTCAATGAAATTATTTACAAACAGCTTGTGCAATTATGGCACAAAAGAGTTGTAAATGCGTCTCTGGGATCCCCTTTGTTAAGAAATAGCAGACATATATGGCTTTGGTGTTGCTTTTTGGTAATTAGAAGGACGCTAAATGCCGCTGCGCATCACACATGTATTATGGCTAGCAGTGAAGGGGTTAATTAGGTAGCTTGTAGGGCAGGGCCGGCCTTTGGGCAAGGTGTCAGGGGGGCCCCGCAAAGGTCATCAAAAAATATATATTTTTTTTTTATTTCATTTTTTTTAAATTGTATTTTTTTTTTTAAATATATATTTTTTGCGCCTTTTTTTTTGGGCGCAGGGAGGGGGGGCCACGGCCCACGAGACACACACCGTGACACACCAGGTGACAGCAGCATCTGAATGATTGGAGGATATAACTTTTATTCTCCAATCATTCAGTGCTGTCACTGAGGAGGCGGAGCAAGGCACCAGAGGGCGGAGGCGGAGCATAGCTGCCTGCTGCAGACCGCTCGTAGCCAGGTGAGGAGCCCTGGTTGCTTTGGCCCAGGCTTATATGTCTGTGTATAAGGTTCTCTGTGTGTGAGGCATATGTTACCTCTCTCTATAGTGTTATGTTTATGTATAAGGTGCTGGGGGGTTATGGGTGTGAGACATATGTTGCCAGTGCCACTCTAAAGTGTTATGTCTGTGTATAAGGGATTGTGTGTAAGAGACATATAGATTAAGAAAAATCCGATTGGCTGATTCAATCAGCCAATCGGATTGAAGCTCAATCCGATTGGCTGATCCAATCAGCCAATCGGATTGACCTCGCATTCTATTGGCTGATAGGAACAGCCAATAGAATGCGAGGTCAATCCGATTGGCTGATTGGATCAGCCAATCAGATTGAGCTTCAATCCGATTGGCTGATTGAATCAGCCAATCAGATTTTTCCTACCTTAATTCCGATTGGCTGATAGAATCCTATCAGCCAATCGGAATTTGAGGGACGCCATCTTGGATGACGTCCCTTAAAGGAACCTTCATTCGTCGGGTAGTCGTCGGGCCAGAAGGATGTTCCGCGTTGGAGGTCTGGAAGATGGAGCCGCGGTTGGATGAAGATAGAAGACACCGCTTGGATGAAGACTTCTACCTGATGGAGGATCTCTTCTTGCCCCACTTGGATTAAGACTTCTACCGGATGGAGGACCTCTTCTTGCTCCGCTTGGATGAAGAATTCGGTCCGGCTGGGTGAACACGGCTCAAGGTAGGGTGATCTTCAAGGGGTTAGTGTTAGGTTTTTTTAAGGGGGGTTTGGGTGGGTTAGAGTAGGGGTATGTGGGTGGTGGGTTTTAATGTTGGGGGGTGTATTTTTTTTACAGGTAAAAGAGCTGATTACTTTGGGACAATGCCCCGCTAAAAGCCCTTTTAAGGGCTGGTAAAAGAGCTGATTACTTTGTAATTTAGAATAGGGTAGGGCATTTTTTTATTTTGGGGGGCTTCATTATTTTATTAGGGGGCTTAGATTAGGTGTAATTAGTTTAAACTTCTTGTAATTCTTTTTTATTTTCTGTAATTTAGTGTTTGTTTTTTTTGTACTATAGTTTAGTTTATTTAATTGAATTTAATTTTAGGTAATTGTAGTTAATTTATTTAATTAATTTAATGATAGTGTAGTGTTAGGTTTAATTGTAACTTAGGTTAGGATTTATTTTACAGGTAATTTTGTAAGTATTTTAGCTAGGTAGTTATTAAATAGTTAATAACTATTTAATAACTATTGTACCTGGTTAAAATAAATACAAAGTTGCCTGTAAAATAAAAATAAATTCTAAAACAGCTACATTATAATTATTAATTATATTGATGCTATCTTAGTGTTTATTTTACAGGTAAGTATTTATTTTTAAATAGGAATAATTTAGTTAATAATATTAATTTTTATTTAGATTTATTAAAATAATATTAAAGTTAGGGGGGTGTTAGTGTTATACTTAGGTTTAGGGGTTAATAAGTTTTAGATAGGTGGCGGCGCTATAGGGTGGCAGGATTGGGGTTAATGAGTTTATTGTAGGTGGCAGCGGTGTAGTGGGGGGCAGGATAGGGGTTAATGTAATGTAGGTGGCGGTGGGCTCCGGGTGCGGCGGTTTAGTGGTTAAACAATTTATTTAGTTGCGGCGGGGTCCGGGATTCGCAGGATAGGGGTTAATAACTTGAATATAGGTGGCGGCGGTATAGCTGGAGGCAGATTAGGGGTTAATAGGTATAATGTAGGTGGCAGCGGGGTACGGGAGCGGCGGCTTAGGGGTTAATATATTTATTATTGTTGCGGCGGGGTCCAGGAGCGGCAGTTTAGGGGGTAATAACTTTATTTAGGGCGGGGGGCTCCGGGAGCGGCGGTTTAGGGGGTATAACAGTATAGTTTAGTGTGGGTGCTTAGTGACAGGCTAGCAAGAAAGCTTCGAAGAAGCCGATGAGCAGCGAGATCGATGACTGTTAGTTAACAACAGTACGCTGCTCATCGCCCCGTACTTGGTGCGCGGCTTCTTGACAGCTTTCTTGATAACTTTGGCGAACGTATTCAGGTCCGCGGCAGCGATGGTAGGTGAGCTTAGGCGAGCGTTTTGGGCCGGCGAATGCAGGAAAGTAGACGGCTTCATACATAGAGGCTATAGAGTAAATAGACTTAATTTTAGTCACAATCTCGGACCACTCCGGCACCCCCAACTTCCAACGCCTAGCTACACATGTTCTTGTTACCATGAAAATTATTCTAAAAAAGGCATTGATATGCAAGTTAAATTCAGTATTCCTTTAGTTTAGTAAAGCCTGAGAGGCCGAGACTGCAATTTTTTCATCCAAAAGTTTGCTCAAGAGTGCCGAGACCCTCATCCAAATATCTTTGACAGCACAACCTCGATAACAATTGTGGGAACTCCCTTTAATAGTGTGTGCTGATTGTGCTGGGGTACCATCTAAAAACGTATTTGTATGTGTTTTCTCTTAAATCGGCACTCAAGAGACCCCTGCTTGATTGATAAAAGATGGAATTCCACTCCTCCATAGATAGATCTTTAGTCAGATCCTTTTTGGTCCCAAATAGATGTTTCCACGTATCTAAAAGATTATGAGGGGATAAGCTGTCTACTATATTTTGTGCTGTGGTCCTTAGTCTAATCTGTTTCTTGGTAAGTTTTCGGTCAGGGGCATATAGTAAGAACTGGAAATCTACGTTAAAATCCCCTGCCAATAATATCCTCATCTGTGACCAGTTAGTTAAGAGATGGGAGATATGTTGTAGGAACCCGTCTTGCTTTTCATTTGGAGCATAAATATTACACAGCAGTACATCAATTCCCTGTATCTGTCCCTGAACTAGTAAGTATCTTCCGTCTTAGTATGTTTAAAGTGTAGAGATGTGTGAATTAGTATGGAGACCACTCTCTTTTTGGAGTCTGTCGTACAATGATAATGTTGTTTGTAATCTTTACTCCAATATTTTGGTATTTGGTGATTAACAAAGTGCGTCTCCTGTAAGTATATAACATTGGCTGTAAGCTGTCTATAATAGGTCATTGCTGTGCGTCTTTTGAGATCCAAATTTAAACCTCTCACATTATGTGAGAGTAACTTTATAGTGGGAAGAGCCATAAACAATTAAGTATGACGCTGGGATATGAAATATATACCACCTCTATGACCCCTGGTGTCTGACATTTGTGTGATTAACAACCTGTAAGTAATAGTAAAAGGCTTCTCCAACTCCCCCTTTGTACCACATTGTTTCTGAATATGATGTGTTTTTTGAGATGGAGGAATGGGAGGACATACATCTATCTCACAATGACAAAATAACAGATTGAAGAACATAGCAGAGAACAAAAAAAACAGTAACTGAACATTCAAAACTAACATCATATTCAAACATTTACACATGTCAGTCATGTAAAGGAGGGTAAAGTACCATATATTTATTCAATTCCAAAATTGGTGGATAGCCAACAAATATTAAATAGAACAAATCATAACTATCAGTGAAAACTTCAATTCAGAAGAAAAAGCAAAAGGTAAGACACATAGGTGCTTGCTAACATGAAAACACCACATTCACATTGAGGATTACAGTCTTCCCTCAGGTTTTGAATTTCTTCTTGGTAACTTTGGACCAGTTGGGTTTGTGGACAGGCAACTGCAAGACAGCAGATGATGCTTGCTGTGGAGAGGCATTGTCCTCTTGTATCTCCGGAAATTCTAAGTTCAGGACTTTGCATATTTCAGGGATCTCTTGCGCTGATCTAAGAGTAATCCCCTTCCCATCTTTGTTGATATGGAGGGCAAATGGAAAGCCCCATCTGTAGATGATATGATTCTTGCGCAGCAAAGAAGTAAGGGACCGTAAGGCCTGTTGACGTTGAAGGGTTCTGATGCATAAGTCCTGAAGAAACTGAACCACATTTCCTTGGTATTTAAAAGTTGGGTTTTGTCTGGCAGCTGTCAGGTTCAGTTCTCTGTCAGGATAGCGAAGCATCTTTACAATTACATCCCTCGGCGGGTGGTCTCCTTTAGGCTTAGCTCTCAGAGCTCTTTCTATTTGGAGGTCTTCTACACCATTTTCTCCTGTAATAGACTGGAAGAGTTGCTGCAGGTAGGGATGTAGGTCTTTGGCAGTCACCGTTTCTGGTATTCCCTTAAGCCTAATGTTACTTCTTCTATTTCTGTTTTCCATATCCTCCATTTTTTCTTGGAGGTCAAGAAGCCTCTGTTGGTGGGAGGATATAGAGTGTATAGATTTAGAGATGTCCTCTACCAAGATATCTTGGGTATTCTCCAGTGTATCAACTTGGTTGCCCAGTTCTACCACGTCTTGCTTAAATTCAGCCAAGCTTGCGGTAACGGTGGTATGCAAATGATCAATTTTGTCCCAGAGTATCTCAAAGTTAACCGCAATGTCCTGTTTAGAGACCAGGGATTGTATGTCTGCTTTTGTCACAGGGGTATGGTCATCTAATTGAGCTTGCGAACCCTGGGATAACCCCAAGTCCTCATCAACCTCTGGGTCTTGTCTTTCTAGTGGTTTGCTTCCCCTAGGTATTTTCAGATAGGAATCCAGTGCCGTTAGTTTTGTGCCCTTCTCAGGCCTAGTGAGTTTTTTGGAAGACATATCTGGAAACTGACTGTCAGCCCTTTCAGTGGGTATATATGTATATATACACTATCAAGGGAGATATGACTGAGCCTCCTCGCTCTTGTCTGTATAATTCCTTCAGTTGAGGCTCTACCTCCAAAAGTTGTTAGGTAGCAAACTGTTTAAGAAACTTCTATATATGCTGGAGGTGGCCCCTTTATTCTTTCCTTGTTTGGCCTCTTTCTGGTGCTCATAAACTAGTGGCAAGTGACCATGAAGATCAAACTTTATTTTCAAGACTGTGATTAAATGCGCTGCATAGGAGCATGTATATATCTGAATCTATATAATACCCCTGTCATACTTTTATAGTATAAATCTACCAGCAGAGAAGCCTTTGCATCATATTTCTAATCTGCAGTTCCAGGTCATAGCTTTGTTTGTGAGCCTTGCGTGTGAGTCTCTCAGATGCTACTTTTATGAAAGCTGCGTCACAGAGATTCCTATGCTGTGCAGGCCTATAAAGTGGGTGACCGACATCGTCGGCAAAGACGGCTCACCCAGACAGCTGCTCTTCGTCTCCAGGCGTCCCAATTTGCTCCACCTGGGTTTCATCCAGCGCTTCCAAAGGACCTGACTTGTGTAACCTTTGCAGCTGCAATGTGGGTGTGGGACGTCTTGATGCAGAATCAAGCAGACACCGCAGGAGGACTCAAAACTCCCCAAAGCAAAGCACGGATGTCCCCACTCATTAGTAGATAGCATCCGATGCAAGGTTCACCCTGTGTCTGTGTCTTTCATAGGCTATTTACCACCTTTTCTCATATTAGGAGCCCTGAGCTCCAAGATTACACAACCATCACGGAGCTTAGTTAGGCAACACCCCTCGAGATTTTTATTTTAAAGGGTACTTTAGTTTTAGTATAGGGCTTTACATTTTTTTTACGGGTAGTATCCTTTTTCATCTTAGGGGGTCTTAGCTTAGGGGTCTTTGGGGTTTAGATATAAGGGGGTTTATTGCGATGGGGGTTGTGGCGGTTTAGGGGTTTTATACAATAGGGGGTATATTGTGAAGGGGGTTGTGGCAGTTTAGGGGTTAATAGAGTTTGGGGTTTTAGTGCGATGGGGTTGTGGCGGTTTGGGGTTAATAATGAAGGGTTTTTTGCAATAGGGGTCGTGGTAGTTTAAGAGTTAATAGAGTAAGGGGTTTATTGTGATGGGGGTTGTGGAGGTTAAGGGGTTCAGTAGTGTAGCAGAGGTTTTTGCGATGGGGTTGCAGTGGTTTAGGAGTTAAGGGTTTAAATTTTCGGCTCAAACGTTTTGTCTGAACTGAAAATTTTGCTGATGAACATGTCTAATAAATATACATAACTTTATTCAAACTTGTTAACATAACAAGTAGCACTTCAAATTTCTTACATATTCAACTGAAAATAACAAAGCAGATTACCCCAATGATTATCCCTTCCTATATACAGCACATTTATTTTAGAAAATAAATTGTCAGTATAGTTTATGATATAGATGTAAGTGTGTGATAGAATCCTTGCTCTAGCTATAATGGGAATACTATTTATATGATTTAACAGCCATTGCATACAGCACTTTAGAATGTTCCATAAGACACAAAACCTCCCTGCTCTTTTTCACATTTGAGTGAGAGGTCTAGCACAAACATCATTTAATGTAATATTTAAACATTGCTATTTTATGTGTGTGACAGAGATGCTTAAAATTTGTTGTACATTTAATCAACACAAGCTGTGAATGTTTATGGCATCTCATGTTAATGTTTGATATATGATCATTTAAGATAGATTGATCAATAGATAAAATAATGCAGCTCTGCATACAAAGCAGACATAAAATGTCTATTTTAAAATAAATACATGCAGGGGCCGGCTATTTGGCACAAACTTTTCTGAGTTTCTTACAAGTTTTTTTTTGATCTGATAAACGTAGAAGCACAAATCTAATCAGCAATGAGTACAGCTGGGGGATGGGAATCTTGCCTCAGCTTGCATCTATGTGATCTGAGCTGTTTCGGTTATTATGCTAATAAGATCTTTGGAAATTACATAGCAGGTGGGTGGTAACCAAAGTTGTTGTTTTTTTCATAAGAAAAGTTTTGAATAGGTTTGAATGTATTTGTAAACCTTTGTGCTTTGTCAATAGAAAAGAAAATGCAACTCCTTTAACAGCTTTGTTTTATATTTCAACATAAGAGCAGGCACACTGTATTCCCCTTCTGTTCCTAATGTCTTTTTAATCCAGTCACATAAAGTTATTTTAAAAAAGAACATTAGACTTGCATAATAATTTGCCCACCTAAACTATTCATCTCAGTTGTCAGCCCCTGATTTATTTTTCAAATGGAAAATGTCATGCATGATTTTCATTTATTTATATTTTTTTATTTAAAAAAACAACAGCAAATGCCATATATTTTTTTTTCCATTAGCAAAGACTTTTTGGGCTCTGAACAACAGAATCCCATCTGTTCCACACACAGTGTCAATAAGGACAGTTTGCATCTTTGCATTATTCTTAAAAAATCTGTTAAAGTAACAAATGCTTGATTGCTTTAATTCTCATTTTTTCTACAGCACTAAAAGAAATGAAATAATATGAAACAAATATGAACAATGTTTTTAGCAGAGTTTTTTTTATTTTTTTGGAAATGAACATTGTGTACTTTTCTGAATATTTCTAAACTTTAGCCACAAACCCCAGCCATGTAGAATGCATGATTATCTATATTAAATATTAGGGGGATATATATATATTTGTGTAGGTTTGTTTTTAGGTAGTTGATCCTGAATAAAGAGGGTGGTTTTGAGGCAAGAGCAATATGAGTGAATCTGATAAATGCTGCTGTTAGTGGTTTCTCACTTCCTCCTTAAGGGACACTGTACCCAAAAATTTTCTTTCGTGATTCAGATTGAGCATGAAATTTTAAGCAACTTTCTAATTTACTCCTATTATCAAATTTTCTTCATTCTCTTGGTATCTTTATTTGAAATGCAAGAATGTAAGTTTAGATGCCGGCCCATTTTTGGTGAACAACCTGGGTTGTCCTTGCTGATTGGTGGATAAATTCATCCACCAATAAAAAAGTGCTGTCCAGAGTACTGAAACCAAAAAAAAGCTTAGATGCCTTCTTTTTCAAATAATGATAGCAAGAGAACGAAGAAAAATTGATAATAGGAGTAAATTAGAAAGTTGCTTAAAATTGCATGCTCTTTCTGAATTACAAAAGAAAAAATTTGGGTACAGTGTCCCTTTAGTGAGAAGTAATGGTTGTGGTTGTAGAATAGGTGTTTCTAACAGCGCTTACAAGAGAGGTTCCTCATGTGCATGTGTAGATGAGAATACAAAAAGATACATATATCTCAAATGAGTAAAACTGTGTCTTCAACAGTAATAGATGATGCTCTTAAATAGCTCATCTGTAAGATCACAGGGTCCGGTGATCAGCGTCGTAGAACTCTTTAGTTGATTATGTCCCAGTTATCTTTCTTTTTAACTGGAGTTAAAATACCAAACAGTCTGAATGGAGACTGTACAGGAGTTGTAGGATCCCCCCTCTGGTTCCACTCCGCATGATTTGACGGAGGGAAGTGTGAAGGGGTATTACAATTTATTATGAGCTGATATGTGTTATAGTTAAAAAAACAAACAAATTTTATAGTGAGTTTAAAAGCGAAAAAAGTGAATTTAATCATTTATAATTCTTAAAGAAAAAAGTATGCAAAATATTTATTTTAATTTATTTGGATAAAAATGTGTATAGGGAATAGTAAAAATAGGAGAGTAAATGTATAAAGTATTAAAATATGAAATAAATAACTATATAAAAATGTGTATAAATGTAAACACATAGGTAAAATAGGTACTGTCCATTTAAAAAGTAAAAAAGTATCTAGTTAAAATTGTGTAAATATAAATGAACTAGTTTAAATAGTGGTTTCATCTATAAAAATAGTGGTATAGTGAATACCGTATACAGTATATAAGTGGTTGGTGTGATTCTAAGTCTCTGTGGAATTAGAAGTATTGGTAATATATGTGGTGAGTATATGCAGAAATGGGCTATATAATTTACTGGGTATTGAACGATGTACCAAATAGTGTTATACAAATGTTCCCAATAGTAATAATAATAATAACCCTTTAAATTTGGTAATAGAATAGTAAAACCTATAAATCATGATAAATGATAAAGTGGTGTGCGAGTAACAGTTTGGAGCTGTTAGTAAATGGATCCGCTAGCGTGTAGTGTCCAGCGAGTGCGGGTAGTGTGGTCAGATATCCGGAAGTGACGTCACGAAAGTGCGTCACTTGCCTTACGCTTTTCGTGAGCGTATCAGCTCACTTCATCAGAGGCTCATAATGTGCAGCCATCCGGTTGGCACTTAAAAAGCCTGATAATTTGCAAATTAGTATACTAATTGTTGTAATCCTATTCAATTAATAAGATGATTATTTTTCACTTAGGGCTAAATTTAAAAAAACGGCTTAAAATAAAAAGTGTATTACAATTTTGTTGTGTGTTATTTGATTATTTTGAATATCAATAAAAAATGTGAATACTACAGTAAAACATGTAGTAATTGTACTTATTTTGAAAAATTGGGGGTATTAAATACTTAAAATGTATGTATAAGCCAAATACTCTGTATGGGGAAAATATGATATATATTATATAGAATATATATATATATATATAAAAGAATATATAAAATATATATGATGTTCCATATAGAGAGAATAATTACTGGTGAGTGTTTTGATTCTTGCACTCTAATGTGTTAAATACTGAGGGTATTTATCCCCTATTTTTTTAAAAAATTTAAAGGAATGCTGCTAAATCTATGTCTGTATTTAGACAATATGGTTTTTCTTGTTTTTAGTTTATAAATCCAGTAGGTCTCTCTTTTTCTTAATTGTAGCACTCTATTAACCCCTTCTGTTTGTGGTATATGTTCAATTGCTTTAATTGTTAGCTCCTTTTCATTTTTATTGTGAAATTCTTCGAAATGGGTCCCTATGCCATATTCAGGTTTATCACTAGTGATGTTCTTTATATGTTCAAGGCATCTTGTTTTCAGGGTTCTTTTCATCCTTCCTATGTAGATTTTATTGCAGCTACAGGTGAGTTGGTATATGACAAATTGAGATTTGTAATTCATGAAGCTCTCTATTTCATATTTGTTGTTCTCCCCATCTATAATCCATCTATTTTCTTCCTTGTTCCTGCTAACGTGATCACAACATACACAGTTTTTTCTATTGCAGTTATAAAATCCTTTTGTTTTCGTTGTTAGCCAGTTGTCCTGTCTTAGTGTTTTTTTTGTCTTTAATTTAGTTGGTGCCAGTATATTCTTAAAATTTGTATTTTTCTTATAAGTGATTTTCGTTTTTTCTGGTAATATCTCTCCTAACACCGGGTACCCTTTTTAGGAGGTGCCAGTGTTTGTTAAGTATCTTTTCAATGTCTTTGGCTCCGCTGTTGTATGTAGTTATAAACCTTGGTATCTGGTTTGAGGGAAGAGTTGTTGTTTCATGCTTCTTGTTCCCCACATTTTGTTTGTTTTTCGTTTTAAGTAATTCCTCTCTATCAACCAGGTTTACTTTTTCATAGGATAGAAAGTATATAGGAGTAGCGCCCAAGTTAAAGGGACCTTGCTATCACTAGTGATTAACCCCTTCTAAGATAATCTAAAAATAAGATGCAAAAATGTTAGCAAGTGACAGCGCTAAACAGCACAGGTCAGAACTATATAAAAAAAGTGTTATACTAAATATGGAAAATGTTTATTTAAAAACACGTATGTGTTGTTAATTAATAGAATGCAAAAGTTGTATAAACAAATAAACTTTACTTAAAAAATGTATAGGTTAAATTGCGAGAGTACTATATAACCCAATATAGTCCCAATATGACTTCCAATAGTTATTGTAAACTGGTCTACGTTATGTTGATTATATTATAAGGTACCTTATAAAAATAGTCCTTTAAAGAAGCATGCAGTCGTTATTTAGACAGTGAGATGAGGGTGTTATTTCAATGCCTCAAATTTTGCAGGTTTAAATAACAGTGATATAGTATCTTTCAAAGTGTTGCATTAGAGATGACACAAATACCTTATTTAACCATGTAGTCACAGTAAGTGTTGGACTCCGTTGAGACCGTGTAGCAGTGGATGGTATACCCCTCCTGCGGGTGTGCTACGATTAGCCAGTATACCTCCTGGGCGTCCTGATCCGCGGCACTTTAATTCACAGCTCTTTAGGTGGAAACAAATAGAAACAAGTAGCAGCGCTATGTGGCAACTTGTACCGGTTAGGTAGATTGCAGGTAGAAAATCTTACAAACAAAGAAGAACAAATTGTAGCGAATCTAAGCAGAGACCATGATCTAGTTTTTAGAGAAGCCGACAAAGGTGGCACAATTGTAATACAGAATAACATAATTTATGTAAGAACTTACCTGATAAATTCATTTCTTTCATATTGGCAAGAGTCCATGAGCTAGTGACGTATGGGATATACAATCCTACCAGGAGGGGCAAAGTTTCCCAAACCTCAAAATGCCTATAAATACACCCCCACAACACCCACAATTCAGTTTAATGAATAGCCAAGTAGTGGGCTGATAAAGAAAGGAGTAAAAAGCATCAACAAATTTGAAATAATGAAGAATTTGGAAATAATTGTGCTTTATACAAAAAAATCATAACAACCACAAAAAAGGGGTCGGCCTCATGGACTCTTGCCAATATGAAAGAAATGAATTTATCAGGTAAGTTCTTACATAAATTATGTTTTCTTTCATGTAATTGGCAAGAGTCCATGAGCTAGTGATGTATGGGATAGCAATACCCAAGAAGTGGAACTCCACGAAAGAGTCACTAGAGAGGGAGGGATAAAAATAAAAACAGCCAATTCGCTGACAAAAATTAATCCACAACCCAAATATAAATTTATTCTCATAAAAGGAAAAACTTAAATCATAAGCAGAAGAATCAAACTGAAACAGCTGCCTGAAGAACTTTTCTACCAAAAACTGATTCTGAAGAAGCAAATACATCAAAATGGTAGAATTTAGTAAATGTATGCAAAGAAGACCAAGTTTCTGCTTTGCAAATCTGATCAACTGAAGCTTAATTCTAGTAGAATGAGCTGTAATTCTCTGAGGCGGGGCTTACCCGACTCCAAATAAGTTTGATGAATCAAAAGCTTTAACCATGATGCCAAAGAAACGGCAGAAGCCTTCTGACCTTTCCTGGAACCAGAAAAGATAACAAATAGACTAGAAGTCTTCCTGAAATCTTTAGTAGCTTCAACATAATATTTCAGAGCTCACACAAAAACCAATAAATGTAAAGATTTCTCCAAAGAATTCTTAGGATTAGGACACAAAGAAGGGACAACAATTTCTCTATTAATGTTAGAATTCACAACCTTAGGTAAGAATTTAAATGAAGTCCGCAAAACTGCCTTATCCTGATGAAAAATCAGAAAAGGAGAATCACAAGAGAGAGCAGATAATTCAGAAACTCTTCTAGCAGAAGAGATGGCCAAAAGGAACAACACTTTCCAAGAAAGTAGTTTAATGTCCAAATAATGCATAGGCTCAAATGGAGGAGCCTGTAAAGTCTTCAAAACCAAATTAAGACTCCAAGGAGGAGAGATTGATTTGATGACAGGCTTGATACGAACCAAAGCCTGTACAAAACAGTGAATATCAGGAAGTTTAGCAATTTTTCTATGGAATAAAACAGAAAGAGCAGAGATTTGTCCTTCCAAGGAATTTGCAGACAAACCCTTATCCAAACTATCCTGAAGAAACTGTAAAATTCTAGGAATTCTAAAAGAATGCCAAGAGAGGAACACCATGAAATGTAAGTCTTCCAAACTCGATAATAAATCCTTCTAGAAACAAATGTACGAGCCTGTACATTGTATTAATCACTGAATCAGAGAAACCTCTATGACTAAGCACTAGGCGTTCAATTTCCATACCTTCAAATTTAATGATTTGAGATCCTGACGGAAAAACGAACCTTGAGACAGAAGGTCCGGTCTTATTGGAAGTGGCCAAGGTTGGCAACTGGATATCTGAACAAGATCCGCATACCAAAACCTGTGAGGCCATGCTGGAGCCACCAGTAACACAAACGATTGCTCCATGATGATTTTGGAGATCACTCTTGAAAGAAGAACTAAAGGCGGGAAAATATAAGCAGGTTGATAACACCAAGGAAGTGTCAACGCATCCACTGCTTCCACCCGAGGATCCCTGGACCTGGACAGGTACCTTGGAAAGTTTCTTGTTTAGATGAGATGCCATCAGAACTATTTCTGGAAGACCCCACATCTGAACAATTTGAGAAAACACATCTGGATGGAGAGACCACTCTCCCGGATGTAAAGTCTGACGACTGAGATAATCCGCTTCCCAATTGTCTATACCTGGGATATGAACTGCAGAAATTAGACAGGAGCTGGATTCCACCCAAACAAGTATCCGGGATACTTCTTCATAGCTTGAGGACTGTGAGTCCCACTCTGATGATTGACATATGCCACAGATGTGATATTGTCTGTCTGAAAACAAATGAACGGTTCTCTCTGCAATAGAAGCCAAAACTGAAGAGCCCTGAGAATCGCACGGAGTTCCAAAACATTCATTGGTAATCTCGCCTCTTGAGATTTCCAAACCCCTTGTGCTGTCAGAGATCCCCAAACAGCTCCCCAACTTGAAAGACTCGCATCTGTTGTGATTACAGTCCAGGTTGGATGAACGAAAGAGGCCCCTAGAACAATACGATAGTGATCTAACCACCAAGTCAGAGATAGTCGAACATTGGGATTTAAGGATATTAATTGTGATATCTTTGTATAATCCCTGCACCATTGATTCAGCATACAAAGCTGGAAGGGTCTCATATGAAAAACGAGCAAAGGGGATCGCATCTGATGCTACAGTCATGAGACCTTAAACTTCCATGCACATAGCCACTGAAGGGAATAACTGAGACTGAAGGTTCTGACAGGCTGCAACCAATTTCAAACGTCTCTTGTCCGTTAGAGACAAAGTCATGGACACTGAATCTATCTGGAAACCTAAAAAGGTTACCCTTGTCTGAGGAATCAAAGAACTTTTTTGTAAATTGATCCTCCAACCATGTTTTTGAAGAAACAACACTAGTTGATTCGTGTGAGATTCTGCAGAACATAAAGACTGAGCAAGTACCAACATATCGTCCAAATAAGGAAACACTGCAATACCCCACTCTCTGATTACAGTGAGTAGGGCACAGAGAACCTTTGAAAAGATCATTGGAGCTGCCGCTAGGCCAAAAGGAAGAGCAACAAATTGGTAATGCTTGTTTAGAAAAGAGAATCTCAGGAACTGATAGTGATCTGGATGAATCGGAATATGAAGATATGCATCCTGTAAGTCTTATTGTGGACATATAAATGCCCTTGCTGAACAAAAGGCAGAATAGTCCTTATAGTCACCATTTTGAAAGTTGGTACTCTTACATATCGATTCAAAATTTTTAGATCCAAAACTGGTCTGAATGAATTTCCTTCTTTGGGACAATGAATAAAACCCCAGACCCTGTTCTTGAAACAGAACTGGCATGATTACCTTTGATAACTCCAGGTCTAAAACACACTTCAGGAAAGCCTGAGCCTTTACTGGGTTTGCAGGAATGCTTGAGAGAAAAAATCTTCTCACAGGCGGTCTTACTCTGAATCCTATTCTGTACCCCTGAGAGACAATACTCGAGTCTGAATCCATTGATTTTGGACCGAATTGGTCCAAACATCTTTGAAAAATCTTAATCTGCCCCCTACCAGCTGAGCTGGAATGAGGACCTCACCTTCATGCGGACTTGGGGGCTGGCTTTGATCTCTTAAATGGCTTGGATTTATTCCAATTCAAGGAAGGCTTCCAATTGGAAACAGATTCCTTGGGGAGGGATTAGGTTTCTGTTACATATTTTGTCGAAAGGAACGAAAACGGTTAGAAGCTTTAGATTTACCCTTAGGTCTTTAACCCTGAGGCAAAAAAACTCCCTTCCCTCCAGTGACATTTGAAATTATTGAATCCAACTGAGAACCAAATAACTTATTACCTTGGAAAGAAAGAGATAGCAATCTGGATTTAGAAGTCATGTCAGCATTCCAAGATTTAAGCCACAAAACTCTTCTAGCTAAAATAGCTAAAGACATAGATTAAACATCAATTTGGATGAAATAATAAAATGGCATCACAAATAAAATTATTAGCATGTTGAATCAAGTTAACAATGCTAGATAAATCATGATCCAATACTTGTTGCGCTAAAGATTCCAACCAAAAGGTTGAAGCAGCTGCACCATCAGCCAAAAAATTGCAGGCCTGAGATGACCTAAATAAAAATAGGCTTTCTTTAGAAAAACTTCAAGTTTCCTATCTAAAGGATCTTTTAAAAGAAGTACTATCTTCCGTAGGAATAGTAGTACATTAAGCAAGAGTAGAGATAACCCCATCAACTTTGGGGATCTTTTCCCAAAACTCTAAAGTAACTGCTGGCAAAAGATACAATTTTTTAAACCTTGAAGAAGGAATAAAAGAAGTACCATGCCTATTCCATTCCTTAGAAATCATATCCAAAATAGCTTGAGGAACTGGAAAAACCTCTGGAAAAACCACAGGAGGTTTATAAACAGATTTTAAATGTTTACTAGTTTTAATATCAAGAGAACTAGTCTCCTCCATATCCAATATAATCAACACTTCTTTAACAAAGAATGAATGTACACCATTTTAAATAAAAAAGTAGATTTCTCAGTGTCAATATCTGAGGAAGGATCTTCTGAATCAGATAGATCCTCATCAGAGGAGGATAATTCAGTATGTTGTCGGTCATTTAAAATTTCATCAACTTTATGAGAAGTTTTAAAAGACCTTACATTTATTAGAAGGCGGGATGGCAGACAAAGCCTTCTGAATAGAATCAGCAATAAATTCTTATAAATTCACAGGTATATCTTGTACATTAGATGTTAAAGGAACAGCAACAGGCAATGTACTATTACTGATGGACACATTTTCTGCATGTAAAAGTTTATCATGACAACTTAATACAAACCACAGCTGGAGATATAATCTCCACAAGATTACAACAAATGTACTTAGCTTTGGTAGAACTGTTATCAGTCATCAGGGTTCCAACAGTGAATTCTGAGACAGGATCAGATTGAGACATCTTGCAAATGTAAGAGAAAAAACAACATATAAAGCAAAATGATCAATTTCCTTATATGGCAGTTTCAGGAATGGGAAAAAAATGCAAACAGCATAGCCCTCTCAAAGAGAAAAATTGCAAAAGGCATATAGGAATGGGGTTTAAAATAATGAAAATATTTGGCGCCAAGTATGACGCACAACAAACAGAGAAAAAAATTTGGCGCTAACAACATCCGGAAATGATACACTCGCGTCATTGAAGACGCAACTTTGTGAAAGGACCCAGCGTTAACAAACGAATTTGCGTCATCGAACGTAACTTCGCGCAAAAAAATTCATGCGCCAAAAATGACGCAATATACTTTGGCATTTTGCCTAATTCTGCCCGCAAATTCAAAATGACAGTCAATTGAAAAAAGACTATACCCCAGGTAAGAAATACATTTTCCTAAAAAATGCATTTCCCAGATATGAAACTGACAGTCTGCAAAAGGAAATATACTGAAACCTGAATCATGGCAAATACAAATACAAAACATATATTTAGAACTTTATATAAATACATAAAGTGCCAAACCATAGCTGAGAGTGTCTTAAGTAATGAAAACTTACTTACCAAAAGACACCCATCCACATATAGCAGATAGCCAAACCAGTACTGAAACGGTTATCAGTAGAGGTAATGGAATATGAGAGTATATCGTCGATCTGAAAAGGGAGGTAGGAGATGAATCTCTACGACCGATAACAGAGAACCTATGAAATAGATCTCCCGTGAGGAAAAACATTGCATTCAATAGGTGATACTCCCTTCACATCCCTCTGACATTCACTGTACTCTGAGAGGAATCGGACTTCAAAATGCTGAGAAGCGCATATCAACGTAGAAATCTTAGCACAAACTTACTTCACCACCTCCATAGGAGGCAAAGTTTGTAAAACTGAATTGTGGGTGTGGTGAGGGTGTATTTATAGGCATTTTGAGGTTTGGGAAACTTTGCCCCTCCTGGTAGGATTGTATATCCCATACGTCACTAGCTCATGGACTCTTGCCAATTACATGAAAGAAAGAATAGATTACATTGGTGAAGCAAACCGATTACTTCTGATAAGGAGACTTATGAAATACTAACAAAAGACCTGACCAATGAATTCTCATACGAATATAATCTCTTAATAAGAAATGCGAAAAAAGAGAAGATTTTGAATGAGGATGAGTATAATTTCTTGTCCCCAAGAACTGCAGTTTTCTATCATTTACCAAAAGTGCACAAGGATGCAATAATTTCCGGCATAAACAGTTTAACCAGCAATCTATCGGAATATGTAGTCCATTTCCTCCAACCCGTAGTTCCAAAAATCAGGTCATATATACGAGACACCCCACATCTTCTGTCAATATTGAAAGAGAACAACTGGGAAGGAAATTACTCACTAGCAACACTAGATGTCACAGCTCTGTACACGTCTATTCCACACAATAAAGAGATCTGTGCAGTCAAGGAAGTTCTAATAAGTGAAACAAATATCAAACAAAACCAAGTTGCCTTCATAGGAGAAGCAATCAACTTCATCCTAACTAAAAATTATTTCACATTTGAAGATAAAATCTTTCTACAAAAATTTGGCACAGCTATGGGCACTAAATTTGCCCCTAGTTTTGCCAGTATGTACATGGGAGCTTTCAAAAATCAACATGTATGGACCAATAATACATTCATAGGAAACATCGTTATGTGGATGATATTATAATCATTTGGAAGGAAGATGAAAGCCACTTTAACGAATTTGTCAACTCTCTAAACCAGAACGACTGGAACCTTTAGTTTACAAACACTTGGAACAAGAGAGAAATCAATTGTATGTTACTATCTTCATTGAAAATAAAATGATAGAAACAAAAATCTATACTAAGGAAATAGACACCAACGGCTACTTACATGCCACTAGTAACCATCACAAAAATTGGATAGACAATATCCCATATGGTCAATTCCAGCGGATCAAAGGAAACTGCTGAAAAAACAAGGATTTTGAAGAAACTGCAATAACTCTAAAACAAAAGTTCTACAGTAAGAAGTATAACAGAAAGACTGTGGATAAGGCCTATGAAAAAGTAAACCTGGTTGATAGAGAGGAATTACTTAAAATGAAAAACAAACAAAATGTGGGGAACAAGAAGCATGAAACAACAACTCTTCCCTCAAACCAGATACCAAGGTTTATAACTACATACAACAGCGGAGCCAAAGACATTGAAAAGATACTTAACAAACACTGGCACCTCCTAAAAAGGGACCCGGTGTTAGGAGAGATATTACCAGAAAAACCGAAAATCACTTACAAGAAAAATACAAATTTTAAGAATATACTGGCACCAACTAAATTAAAGACAAAAAAAACACTAAGACAGGACAACTGGCTAACAACGAAAACAAAAGGATTTTATAAATGCAATAGAAAAAACTGTGTATGTTGTGATCACGTTAGCAGGAACAAGGAAGAAAACAGATGGATTATAGATGGGGAGAACAACAAATATGAAATAGAGAGCTTCATGAATTGCAAATCTCAATTTGTCATATACCAACTCACCTGTAGCTGCAATAAAATCTACATAGAAAGGATGAAAAGAACCCTGAAAACAAGATGCCTTGAACATATAAAGAACATCACTAGTCATAAACCTGAATATGGCATAGGGACCCATTTCGAAGAATTTCACAATAAAAACGAAAAGGAGCTAACAATTAAAGCAATTGAACATATACCACAAACAGAAGGGGTTAATAGAGTGCTACAATTAAGAAAAAGAGAGACCTACTGGATTTATAAACTAAAAACCAGAAAACCATGGCCTCCATTACATATGCAGCGTCGCCTGCAAAAGCCTGCGACGCCAGATTTTACACCATTTTGGTATTACATATACGGCGTAGCATACAAGTTACGTGCGTATATTTCACCCTTCGGACGTATTTTTTTTACCCATAGACTAACATAGAACAGCAGCGCAATTTGGTATCCAATATACAGCGTAAGGACTTATGCGCGCAGAATTCAGAAAATCTACTCCATTCTCATCTCGCCACATATTGCAGGCGCAGCAACTCTTGCACTAACTAAAAAAACAACGTAACTCCCTGGAAGCCTTAACAAACACATACATTTAAGCAGCATCTCAAGGTTAAAGGGACAGTATAGTATGATATTGTTTTTTTTAAGGTTTATTTGTGTATTTGAAATAATTTGAAGCCACTACATAATCAAATGGATTGAGCTTGTAGGTACTATATCACATTGTGGACATATACTTGCTTATTTACTTTAAATTTCTTCTCAAAACAATCAACAATACTTGGAGGAGAGAACAATGGGAAATCATAATTGTATTACCTTCATCTCTTTATATATGGGTTTATATATGAATTTTGAATAGCATAATTACGTGTCGCATTTTTATATGAAATCGCGGTTCATTTTTACGAGTGTTAGCCTAATTTGCATAAAACTACTCTTTATTGACACTTTCCGTGGATAAAATACTGGCGTAAGTTACTTGCGACGACTAAAATGTGTATTTGCGCACATTTCAGAAGATCACCAGTTTGTCCTACTTACGCCAGTTTAGCATCTAACGACGCAGTACATGTAATACCCTGATGTGCGAGGTGAAATTACGGGCGGCGCGGGTTCCCACGCTTGCGCCGAAACCTGCGCCGTATATGTGATTGTGCCCCATATGGTCTAAATACAGACAGATTTAGCAGCATTCCTTTGAAAATTTATTTAAAAATAGGGGATAAATACCCCCAGTATTTAACACAGAGTGCAAGAATAAAAACACTCACTAGTAATTATTCTCTCTATATGGAACATCATATATATTTTTTATATTTTTTATATAATATATATCATATTTTCCCCATACAGAGTATTTGGCTTATACATACATTTTAAGTATTTAATACCCCCAATTTTTCAAAATAATTACAATTACTACATGTTTTACTGTAGTATTCACATTTTTTATTGACATTCATAATAATCAAATAACACACAACGCAACTGTAATACACTTTTTATTTTAAGCCGTTTTTTAAATTTAGCCCTAAGTGAAAAATAATCATCTGATTAATTGAATAGGATTACAACAATTAGTGTCCTAATTTGCAAATTATCAGGCTTTTTAAGTGCCAACCGGATGGCTACAGATTATGAGCCTCTGATGAAGTGAGCTGATCCATTTACTAACAGCTCCAAACTGTTACTCGCACACCACTTTATCATTTATCATGATTTATAGGTTTTACTATTCTATTACCAAGAAAAAATTAAAATTTAAAGGGTTATTATTATTGTTACTATTGGGAACATTTGTATAACACTATTTGGTACATCGTTCAATACCCAGTAAATTATATAGCCCATTTCTGCATATACTCAACACGTATATTACCAATACTTCTAATTCCACAGAGACTTAGAATCACACCAACCACTTATATACTGTATACGGTATTCACTATACCACTATTTTTATAGTTGAAACCACTATTTAAACTAGTTCATTTATATTTACACAATTTTAACTAGATACTTTTTTACTTTTTAAACGGACAGTACCTATTTTACCTATGTGTTTATATTTATACACATTCATATTTTAATACTTTATACATTTACTCTCCTATTTTTACTATTCCCTATACACATTTTTATCCAAATAAATTTAAATAAATATTTTGCATACTTTTTTCTTTAAGAAATATTAATTATTATATTCACTTTTTTTGCTTTTAAACTTACAATATTTTTTATTTTTTTTAACTACAATCATAATAAATTGTAATACCCCTTCACACTTCCCTCCGTCAAATCATGCGGAGTGGAACCAGAGGGGGGATCCTACAACTCCTGTACAGTCTCCATTCAGACTGTTTAGTAATTTAACTCCAGTTAAAAAGAAAGATAACTGGGACATAATCAACTAAAGAGTTCTACGACGCTGATCACCGGACCCTGTGATCTTACAGATGAGCTATTTAAGAGCATCATCTATTACTGTTGAAGACACAGTTTTACTCATTTGAGATATATGTATCTTTTTGTATTCTCATCTACACATGCCCATGAGGAACCTCTCTTGTAAGCGCTGTTAGAAACACCTCTTCTACATATAATCACCTGACCATGGAAAAGTGATTAAAAGAGTCTAAAGATAGAAACCTGGAGATGTATTTTGATAAGAAATTAGTGTTGTAAATAACTAAACTACACTTATAACACTAAAATGAAGCGATTTAAAAGTATTTCAAAATAATTTTAATGAGATTCTAGGCTACAAAAGATGGCGAGGCCTTGAACATCAGATTTCTATTCTTTCTACAAATGTCATCATTAAAGTCTATGGTATTTTGATACATAAATTATCTTTGCTAAGGGATGAGCGTATAACCCCATGTTCTTCTAAACAATTTTGTGTAACTTGATGTGAAGTTAATTGTCCTAACACTTTTCACTTGTTTAATGAGCTGGAAGGATGCATTTGCTCCAGCTACAGCTCATTAGGGTTTAATAACCGGACAAAAGCCATGTTCGGGACTGAGTTTTGAACAAATTTTGGAGGCCAAAAAGATTTAGTGAATTATTTATATAGATGAATTAAATTATGATTTTCTAAACTGTCACAACACAATGTTAATATCAACTCCACAACATTAATTTATATAAATATATATATATATATATATATATATATATACACACACACATACAAACACATATATTTATATTTAAAACCAGCGTCATACTACACTAAGAATGAAAATTATTCAGAAACAGATATTTAATGTCGAGATAGTCAAGGTTATATGCAAAGTACTTCAAAATCCAAATAAAACTAACACCTAGATTACAAATTTTGCACTATAGAGTGTGCTAAATGAACGCAACAGAAGTTGCGTTACTTCACCCTCCATAGCACTGCAATTACATGTTTCTGAAAAGCCACCTTGTGTGTGCGATATAGTGGCGATAAGCTCCATACCGCACAAAATCCAAGGGGGAAAAAAAAGTTAAGTTTAAACCTAACACCTTAACATAAACCCCAAGTCTAAACACCCCTAATCCGCAGCCCACGACATCGCCGACACCTAAATAAAGTAAATAACCCCTAATCTGCCGCTCCCGACATCGCGCCATTAATAAAAGTTATTAACCCCTATTCCGCCACTCCCTGACATCGCCGCCACTATAATAAAGTTATTAACCCCTATTCCCCCGCTGTCAGGGATCTCATTCAGTCTGTGCCTTTAATTTAGCTGCACCAATAACATTCATGCACCTCCTCATTAAGCAATCTTTGCTTAGTATTTTGTTATTCAGCTAGAGTAACGCTGAGCCAATTTGCTCTATCCTGTGTTTGCAAAAATTAATTCTACCTCTACCTTTTTCCTGCAGGTCTTTTGTGTGTGCTACCTTGGGACTCTCAAGTTACTGCTCATTTACAAGTTGCTCAACCTTTTCTTTATTTCAATAAACCTGCAGTTCTCATTTGTGGATTTTACAGTGTATCCGGTGCTACAGATTTTCACTCCTGTGATCCTCTCAACATATATCATCATCCTCTACAATAAATCTTCAACCCGGCACATCTACTTCTACAGCTTAGGGGTAGGAGACAGATAAGGTACTATTTCTACTATTTCATTAAATATACAATGTACCTTTAAATAAAACTTCCACTGCTGACTTTCTCTACGATCACGGCTTCCATCTGTACCGCTGATGTCACACGCTACCCAAGCTGCAGCGTGTACACTGTTGTGGAATACTCCTCCTCTTTCTGACATCAAACAACCGGACAGGAAACAAACGGTTGCTTCACTAACTTTGAGGTTTACTGTGAGTAATACTTTATTTTTAATAACAAAGTGCCTTACTTAAATTACTACCGCAAGTGTGATTACTGTTTCCAACTGAGGAATAGAACTCTTACACTTACCAAAGGTTTTTGTAAATATATTTGCCACATAGTGCCTAGGAGGATTACGGAACAATAAAGATCTCAAAGCAAGCTATGATCCTTTGCAACTAAAGTACATGCAGCCTGTGAACTTTCATATTTGTCTGGCTTTCACATTCTTGTCCCATGATCTCTTCCTATGGGTCATTTGGAGACTTGTTCTGTACATATTCATTAAGGTGGTAAATGAATGTTGTAATATATCAAACAAACTAAACACTAATCTAATTGATCACACTCAGAAACCAGTGTTATCATAAATTATTAGTGTTACAAAACCTATAATTTTTTATTAATTAAGTTTTGCTAGAAATATATGGACTTTACAAAATACATTTCACAAGCCTTTCAAGCTTGTCTTACATAATACTAAGCCATAAAAGAAGATCCATAACTAGCATGGAACCCACAGAGTTACCCCAGATAGTTTATAATTTAAGTCAAAAGGTTGATCAAATGGGGCAAGCTATACTTGACTTGCAGGTTAAAAATCAGGTTTTGCAAGAACTGATTAAGGATGTGAAGGAACAACACACCCCAAGTCCAGAGCCACAGGTAAGTCTAAAAGATCTGTTTTTTGGCGATAGAAGGTTATATAGACAGTTTAAGAATGCTTGCCATTTATTATATAATCTAAAACCTAAAACCTACCCTACGGATAGGGTGAGGTTCCTATCTACAATTTCCTTCCTTAGGTCAGAGCAAAGGATCTGGGCTGACCACTTATGTAAAATGAATGATCCCCTGCTCAACTCTTTATCAGATTTTTTCTTAGCTATGGATGAGTTATACAGAGATGCAGACATACAACTCACGGCTGAGCAGAAAATGAGGAGCCTTAAACAAGGTAAAAAATCAGTGGAAGAATATATCACTGAAATTAAATGATATTCATCAGATTCTGGTTGGAGTTTGGTTTCAATTAGAAATCAGTTCAGACTAGGGTTGTCTGACACCATTAAAGGCGAACCTGCACGTATTGAATTACCAAGTACCTTAGAAGCACTGATGAAAGTAGCCACACAAATTGACCGAAGACTTAGAGAAAGCAAGGCAGAACGAACCAACACTGAAGGAACAACTAAAGCCTCAACTTCAGCTTATACACATTCAAAACCCACTCCTACAGATCAAGCCTCTCCCATGGAAATTGGAGTCATCAGAAGACCCCTAACTCCAGAAGAAAGATTGAGAAGAAGGACCAATCATTTGTGTATGTACTGCGCAAATCCCAGCCATATGGTCACTGATTGCCCAATCTTACACAAGAACAAAAAGAGTAAGTCCAACTATATAAACAATTCTAGAGCTGTAGAGAAACCAGTTTCTTACTGTAACTTATCTCTCCTACTACAGTGGGACCTTAGAAGATTGAATTTTTTTATTTTTTTTTCACAATTTCCTTTTCTTTCTCACATTTCACAAATTTCTCTTCATATGGAGAGATTTATCACTAACTATAAATCACAATCACCAAACATGCCTGTTAAAGCCAGAGACAGGAAAAATAGATCTAGCACTGATAATACAGGGAATTTACCTTCAGTACCTATCGCTACAGACACTACTAATACAGAGTCACAGGACATTGTCAAACAGTTAGCTGAACTTAAGTTACCACAGTTTGATCAAATTAAGGCAGATATAAGCAATCTGACATCAGAAATTAAGCAATTTACATCTAGACTTAATGAAGCGGAACAACGTATCTCTGACTTAGAAGATGCTAAGATAATGCAAGAACACATAATGAAGGAACAAAACATACAGATAGCAAGTCTACAATATAAACTAAATGACCTAGAAGATCGTACAAGACGTAATAATATTAGAATCGTGGGTATCCCAGAGTCAAGTGAGTTTCAAGACTTAATGCACCTTGTCTCAATTTTAATCCCACAGAGACTAGGAATTACACCAAATATGTTACCCTTAGTAGTTGAAAGAGCACACCGACTAGGATCAATAAAAACTCTTCCAGATGGAACTGTGAAAGCAAGGCCGATTATAGCTAGACTCCTCAATTTTCAAGATAAGGTAAAACTTATGCAGTACTTTAGACAGAAAGCACCATTAATTATTGAGGGAAAACATATTCTATTATTCCAGGATTATTCATTTGAGACATCACAAAAACGCAGAGAAATAACCCCACTATGTACAAAATTAATTCAGGCCGGTATCAAAGCCACAGTTATTTACCCTGCAAAGATTAAGATTTTAACAAATGGAGAGAATAAGATGTTAAATACCCCAGAGGAAGCTAGGGAATTTGCAAAGATGAAAGGTATCTCACTATAAAATAGATGTGAATAAAAATGCTTGGTACCCCCCCCTTTTACAGATGTTTTATGGAGTACAAAATTACTCTGTCCCCAGAGCTGGACCCGGCTAATGATGCCGATACGGCTCAAGAATCTTGGTTTTTAATATTATTTTATGTTTCCCCTTTCCTTTTTTTTTTTTTTTTTCTTTCTTCTTTTCTCTCATTCCTCTCTCTCCCACTACCTACTACTGTTTATTGTACGTGATGCAAAACAAGTTTGTTAGTATGAATGGAATTTCATGTCGCCCGATAAATTTTATAATTAAGAATGCATAATACACTTAACTTAGCTTCCTGGAATGTCGGAGGGATAACCTCGCCACATAAACGTAAAAAGATCCTAAACCAATTAAAAAGACATAGAGTAGATATTGTGTTTCTTCAAGAAACTCATCTGAACGAACTTGAATTAAATAAACTTAAAACTGATTGGGTGGGAGAGGTAGTGGGCACGCCATGTTTGAGCAGGAAAAAAGGTATTGCCTTTTTGTTTCATAAAAAAATTCAATTTAAAATACTTAATACAGAGGCAGATCTAGAGGAGAGATATCTCATTATACAAATGGAAATAGCGGGGACCAAACTTGTACTATGTAATGTCTACGGCCTAATAAAGTTGATAATGGATTTTGGGTAAACTTACAAAGTAGATTACTACCCCATTTTTCAGAGAATCTAATCGTTGCAGGTGATTTTAACCTTGTTAAATACCCCACTTTAGACAGATTAAAACCATCATTAAATAAGAACAGCAAACAAGAAGTTAAAATGTTTAAGAACTTTTCTAACCTATTGCACCTTAAAGATATCTGGCGGATTCATAATCCAGACCTTAGGAAATTTTCATGCGAGTTGCATGTCCATCGCACATTGTCCAGAATAGACTATTTCCTAATAAGTGATAAAATGCTACGCTTAGAGATGAAACCTGAAATTCAAGAAATAGTCATTTCAGATCACGCTATTATCACACTGAATATCAAATTAGACAATGCGCATGAAGCGAATTTTAAAAGGTTTTTTTTTCCCAGATACCTTACGACAAATACGCAATTTAAGGTATGGCTAAAAGTCAAATGGATAGAATTTATGCAGATTAATGACACAACTGGAATTAAGTCAGAAACTTTATGGGAGACATTTTAGGCAGTGATAAGGGGTGAAACAAATGCATATCTGGTAGCCCAAAAGTGGAAACAGGTGGCTAGAGACATAGAACTTGCTTCGCAACTGCGTAATGCATTTAATTCTTATATTAGTGACCCGTCTAGGACATTTTGGAGAGCATATCAAAAAATTAAAAAAGGAAAGAGAGCTATTTCTGACACAAAGAGCAGCACAAGATGACCTTAGGAAGAGGTTTTTTTTCTTTAGGCACGGGGGCAAAGCAGGGAAAGCTCTAGCTAATCTAACTAAAGCCAAAAAAAGAGGGAATCAATTGGAGCCATTAAGACTACAGAAGGCCGTATTACCAATATAGCAGATATTCAAAAATATATTTGTACATATTTTAAGGAAGTTTACTCTGAGACTGCGGTAGACATGCAAACCAAAAATGACTTTTGGGACAAAACTCAACTCCCAAGATTAGATAAGCATAGACTAGATGAACTAAATCTCCCTATTACTTTACTTGAAGTAATTAATGCAATTAAAAAACTTGCACCCAACAAGGCCACTGGCCCAGATCAGCTCCCTGCTGAACTCTATAAAATATTAGCTGAGGATATTGCACCATTATTAGTCTCCCTATTTAATCAATATTTTATTAAATACAATTCATGTTCAAAATATTTTGCTGCATCACTTATAACTTTGATACTTAAAAAAAAAAAAAAATGCAGAAGAGATAGGCTCATATAGGCCAATATCACTTGTAAACAGTGACTATAAAATTTTGATGTCTATAATTGCGCACAGACTTAAACACGTTATTGGCTCACTTATTCACAAAGATCAGGTGGGTTTCATGTCGGGTAGAAACTCCTCACGTAACTTACGCAAAATCCAGCTAGTCTTAAATTTATTCCAAAAACAAGCAGATAGGAAGCGCTGCACCCCAGATTCAGATGCGGCAATAGTATCAATTGATGCAGAGAAGGCCTTCGACTCCATTACATGGGATCATCTATTTACAACACTGATGAAATATGGAGTTGAGGGCCCTTTCTCTCAACTAGTTAAATTAATATATCAAACATCTTCAGCCGCTGTCATTATCAATGACACTCTTACAGACTATTTTCCCCTGCATAAGGGCTCAAGACAGGGATGCCCATTGTCCCCATATTTGTTTAATTTGGCGCTTGAACCATTGGCTATCCAACTTAGGAAATAATTGGAGGGGATTAAAATAGGTAAAAGAAAGATAACAACACTGTTATATGCGGATGACTTATTAGTTTTACTATCCAACTCAAAAAAAAAAATATACCAATCTTAAATCAAATTCTACGAGACTTTGGTTTTTTTGCCGGCTATAAAGTTAATTCTTTAAAATCCGAAATTTATTGGCTAAGCAAAAATAAGGACTTGTTACAATCTGTCCCTTTCAAAGAAGCAAAAGACTATTTTTCCTATTTGGGCATAAAGCTGTCAATTAAATTTGAAGAATGGTATGACTTTAATTATCCGCCAATCTTTCTTATAATTAAACACTATATGGAAAAGTGGGCTAAATTTAAACTTACACTGACAGGTAAAATTAATTTAATCAAAATGTTATTATTTCCCAAATTGTTGTATCTCATGCAAAATCTTCCAATAATAATTAAAAAACAAGATCTTAAAAGGTTTAAACAAGGATGCATACAATTCTTATGGGGGAAAAAAAGAAGAGCAATATCGTATAAAAAGCTTATGCTATTTAGAACGGAAGGAGGTTTAGCGCTACCTAATATAGAGCTATACAACTTAGTCTGTATTGGAAAGGTTGCTTTAGATTGGTTGACTGAAGCTGATTATTATGCTGCCCTTCCTTTTGAGAGAGTTTTAGCATATCCATACTCCCTTAATGCTCTCCTTCATACAACTAAAGATAAATGCCCTCAGAAAATTAAATCCATGCCTACTATTCAGATGGTAATCTTGGCATGGCAGAAAATATTGCAGATTTTAGATGTTAATGTCTTACTCTCTACTTACCTCCCCATTTTGGGAAACCCGAATTTTGTGCCAGCATTGGAATCCAATATCTTTAAAAATTGGGCCCAAAGAGGGATTAATATGGTATACCAGCTTATAGACAATGAATCTAGGGTCTGTAAGACTTTTACTAAAATTAAGCAAGATTTTCAGATAACAAACAAAGAATTTTATGCCTTCCTACAGATTAGGCATTATGTACAAGAGATTTTGCAAAACAATTCAGGGCTAGATTCCTGGGATAAAATAGAACCCGTTATAATTCTCTTTAAGGCAGGTAGATATAGTATTTCAACTTTATATAGATTGATTACTTCCACCAATGGGTATATTAACTTACAAAGACTTGCAGAAACCTGGCAGATACCACCGGAAATAATCCAGGAAAGTTATAATCTTGTAGATAGAGCAACAGTTTCCTCTTCCTGGAGGGAAACACACACAAAATTTATAAATAGAATGTGTATCACTCCACAAGTGAAGGCAAAGTGGGATAAATCTATAGTATCTTGCCAAAAATGTAAGAATACCAGGGCAGACTTGGAGCACTGCTTCTGGTATTGTCACAAAATTAAAAAGTTTTGGTATAAAATAGGTAATTGGGTTAGCAAAATTAACCAATGTAAATTCCAAATAACAGCCAAGAACGTCTTTTTTTTATTAATCAAGAAGAGGCAGTGTATAAAAATACCTGCCAATTGAATATTATAATTTTTACAGGAAGACTTTTAATTTTGAAATATTGGAAATCTAAAAAAGCCCCATGCCTGCAAGAATTTATGCACAATATCCAAAACCAAATAATATTGGAACAAATTGACACGTCAGTTAATTCTGAGGCTCAAATTAAGAAATTCTTCCATAAATGGGAAAGTATAATTGTTAGTCTACCAGAAACTATACAGAGACAGATAATTGCCCTGTTTCGGGGCACAATTTACATGGAACAGGCGATAGCCAATAAAGATTATCCTGTGTAAATAGGACAAAGTGGGAGGGAGAGGACGAGAGTAGAGAGAAACGCGTCGAAAGGAGATCCCCCTTTTTTTTTTTTTTTTTCTTCTTTCTCTTTCCTTTTTACCCTTTGTCAACTTTCAGGTTATTTTTATTTTTTAGGTTATTAGAAAATCTCCAATTCGATATGCAATCAAGGGCTCAGTATTAATTACTGATCCTACAAATGCAGGTTTAGGCATTAATAATTTTAAATAATTTCTTTTTGATTAGCTTCAAATTCTCTGCATTGTTAAAGTAATAAGGTTTGTGATTATAAAAGAATGGTTTAATGTGTAGTGTTGGAATTAATGTATGCATGGCTACAAAATATATTGTGATACTGTTAACAATTGTATTGATTGCAATGCATTTATAAGGATCCCTGATGTTTCTTGGTTTTCCTTATCTTTTTATTTTCTGTTAACGGAATTGTATGCCGAATTGGTCAATAAAGATATAATTTAAAAAAAGAAGAAGATTGAATGCCAACGCAATTGTCGACTCTGGTGCTTTTGGAATCTTCATAGATATTTCCACTGTACAGCAAAATAAAATACCTACTGTATTAAAAAAAACACCTGTCTCTCTCAAGGTTATTGATGGCTCTGTAATTTCAAATGGACCGATTACACATAATACTATACCTATTTTAGTTACCAGTGAAGGGGATCATACTGAATATTTAACTTTCGACATTATACCATCACCACATTTTCCAGTAGTCCTGGGTCTGTATTGGTTACAGTTGCATAATCCAGATATAGTTTGGTCCACTTTCACAGTACATTTCCATTCAACATATTGTAAAACTACTTGTTTTCCACAACCGGTTTTACTTCATGCCGAATCTGAGGAGATGAACATACCTGAACCGTATCAGGATTTTTCAGATGTCTTTAGTAAGACGGAAGCTGAATCATTGCCCCCTCATCGGGTATACGATTGCCCGATAGAGTTAGTACCGGGAGCTACTTTACCAGTTGGACATCTGTATCCCTTAAGTCAATCTGAACTTGAACATCTGAAACAATACCTGCAAGATAATCTCAGAAAGGGTTTCATATGACCATCCTCCTCACCTGCTGCCGCTGGGATGTTTTTCGTCACCAATAAAGACTCATCTCTAAGGCCGATAATTGACTACCGTGAACTCAACAAACGGACAATAAAAAATCACTACCCCCTTTCGTTAATTCCAGAGTTGATCGAAACGGTTAACTAATGCATCCATCTTCACAAAGTTAGATTTAAGAGGGGCTTACAATCTCGTATGTATAATGGAAGGCGACGAATGGCTCACTGCTTTTAGAACAAGGTACGGACTATTTGAATACCTCGTGATGCCATTCGGCCTTTGTAATGCCCCCACATCATTTCAACACTTCATAAATGATATCTTTCGAGACTTACTAGACTACAACTTATCAGATCACGTAAAACATGTCCGATGGGTCTTAGCACGATTGAAGATACATAAACTATATGCAAAGCTTGAAAAATGCTCCTTTCATAACACTACTATCTCATTCCTAGGATACACCATCTCATCAGAAGGAATTCGGATGCAGTCTGAAAAAGTTGATTCCGTTAAGAATTGGCCCGAGCCAAAAGACAAAAAGTCATTACAGAGGTTTCTTGGGTTCGCAAATTATTACTGAAAATTTATAAAGAATTTCTCCTCAATTGTTAAACCACTCACTCAGCTTACTGGACCAACACAGCCCTTTATCTGGAATACAAAGCATTCAAGAGTTTTTGACTTTCTTAAACGGATGTTCACTGAAGCTCCTATACTCAGTTTTCCAAATGTTGATCTACAGTTTATCTTAGAGGTTGACTCCTCAGATTATGCTATTGGAGATGTATTATCCCAACAGAATGGACCCAAAGAACCCTTACATCCCATATCATTCTTCTCTAAAACCATGTCACCTGCAGAAAGGAACTATGCCATAGGTGACAAGGAACTGCTAGACATACAGAGATCTTTAGAATTTTGGAGACACCTTCTGGAAGGCGCAAAGAAATCTTTCATAATTTACACAGATCACAAGAACCTGCAGTATCTCCAAAACAATAAAACTTTATCAGCTAGGCAGGTCAGGTGGAGTTTGTACTTCACTAGATTTGATTTTCAGATTGTTTATCGCCCTGCTAATAAGAACGGAAAAGCCGATGCTTTATCTCGTCAGTCACCAATTCCACCACTAACTGAAACTCCTTCATTCATCATTCCTACAGAGCGATTCATTGGTATTACTTTGGATTTTTTATCTGACATCAAAAGGTTATCAAATACTCCACCCCTCGACGCAACAAAGGAATTAACTAATAAGGAAGGTTTATACTATTACAAAAATAGGATCTACATACCTGTAGAACTCAGAACGGAAATAATCAAACAACATCATGATTCTCCCTTAGCGGGACACCCTGGAGAAAGTCGTACTATGGAACTTATAACAAGATTATACTGGTGGCCAGATATGAAAAGATCTGTATCTGAATACATTAAGGGGTGTATCAACTGTCAAACATGTAAAACTGAAAGGACTTCTCCTTATGGACTTCTGATGCCAATACCTGTTTCTGATAGACCCTGGAAACAAATCAGAATAGATTTCATTGTGGAATTACCTCCATCAAAAAATCAAACTACCATAATGGTAGTTGTCGACAGTTTCTCGAAAATGGCTCATTTCCTACCATTCCATAAGGTACCAACTTCAGCAGAAACTGCCACACTTTTCATAGAACAGATAGTTAGGTTACATGGAGTAACGTCTGTTGTAATATCAGACAGGGGGTCCCAGTTCACATCCAGGTTCTGGAAAAATTTATGTCATTCCCTCAGCATTAAACATCACTATACAACTGCATACCACCCTTAAGCTAACGGACAAGTAGAGAGAATAAACCAATGGTTGGATGAATACTTACGCTGTTTTTGTTCCTACCAACAAAACAATTGGGTTACTTTTTTTCCGTTTGCTGAATTTGCTTACAATAACTTAACCAATTCTTCCACTAAACTTTCACCATTTTATGCAAATTATGGATTTCATCCAACTATCACTCCCATACCTTCAGATCCCTCAGATTCCCGCTTGGTGGATGAACTAAATAACGCTCTATTGGACAACTTCAAATATATTAAGGAAAATATCATAAAGGCTCAAAATACACAGAAGCACTATTACGATTTAAGACTAAGAGAACCACCTCATTATCAAATTGGAGACCAAGTGTGGCTATCAACCAAGAACTTGAAGATACAGTTACCCAGTAGGAAATTGACTCAAAAGTTTTGTGGACCTTTAACCATAGCTAGAGTAATCAATCAGAATGCAGTTACGCTAGATTTACCTTCCACCATGAAAATCCATGCCACCTTCCATGTGTCATTACTTAAACCATACACACCTACTAGAACTGGCACTTCTCTACTGCCTCCTCCTCTAACAATACAGGATTCAGATGTATACAACGTACAGGAGTTAATTGATTCACGATATTCTAGGGGCATTTTGCAGTATCTGGTCAGATGGAAAAATTACTCAGAGGAGGAAGATACCTGGGAACCGGCTTCCAACATCTATGCACCCAAATTGGTGTCACAATACCACAGGAAGTTTCCAGATCGTCCCAGACCACAAGCTGAGGATCAGCTTGCTTGAGGGGGGAGTCATGTCAGGGATCTCATTCAGTCTGTGCCTTTAATTTAGCTGCACCAATAACATTCATGCACCTCCTTTAAAACACCTGCTCATTAAGCAATCTTTGCTTAGTATTTTGTTATTCAGCTAGAGTAACGCTGAGCCAATTTGCTCTATCCTCTATTCTACCTCTACCTTTTTCCTGCAAGTCTTTTGTGTGTGCTACCTTGGGACTCTCAAGTTACTGCTCATTTACAAGTTGCTCAACCTTTTCTTTATTTCAATTAACCTGCAGTTCTCATTTGTGGATTTTACAGTGTATCCGGTGCTACAGATTTTCACTCCTGTGATCCTCTCAACATATATCATCATCCTCTACAATAAATCTTCAACCCGGCACATCTACTTCTACAGCTTAGGGGTAGGAGACAGATAAGGTACTATTTCTACTATTTCATTAAATATACAATGTACCTTTAAATAAAACTTCCACTGCTGACTTTCTCTACGACCACGGCTTCCATCTGTACCGCTGATGTCACACGCTACCCAAGCTGCAGCGTGTTCACTGTTGTGGAATACTCCTCCTCTTTCTGACATCAAACAACCGGACAGGAAACAAGAGGTTGCTTCACTAACATCGAGGTTTACTGTGAGTAATACTTTATTTTTAATAACAAAGTGCCTTACTTAAATTACTACCGCAAGTGTGATTACTGTTTCCAACTGAGGAATGGAACTGTTACACTTACCAAAGGTTTTTGTAAATATATTTGCCACATAGTGCCTAGGAGGATTACAGAACAATAAAGATCTCAAAGCAAGCTATGATCCTTTGCAACTAAAGTACATGCAGCCTGTGAACTTTCATATTTGTCTTGCTTTCACATTTGATCTCTTCCTATGGGTCATTTGGAGACTTGTTCTGTACATATTCATTAAGGTGGTAAATGAATGTCGTAATATATCAAACAAACTAAACACTAATCTAATTGATCACACTCAGAAACCAGTGTTATCATAAATTACTAGTGTTACAAAACCTATAATTTTTTATTAATTAAGTTTTGCTAGAAATATATGGACTTTACGAAATACATTTCACAAGCCTTTCAAGCTTGTCTTACACCCGCACCCCAACATCGCTGACACTATAATAAAGCTATTAACCCCTATTCTGCTGCTCCCCGACATCGCCACCACTAGATAAAGTTATTAACCCGTAAACCTCTGGCCTCCCACATCACCGCCACTATATAAACCTAATAACTCCTAAAGATCCAATCACAGTTTTCATCCAGGCGGCGAGGTCTTCATCCATTCATGCAGCGTCTTCTTTCTTCATCCAGGCGGCATCTTCTATCTTTATTCCGGCGGCGTCTTCTATTTTCATCCCGGCGGAGCGGGTCCATCCTTGAAGACATCCAGCGCGGAGCATCCTCTTCATATGGTCACCACCGTATACTGGATCTTCAATGCAAGGGAGCCTTTTCAAAATGGTGTCCCTTGCATTCTTATTGGCTGATTTGATTTTTGAAATTCAAATCAGCAAATAGGGGGGGCGGAGTTACCCATCAACCAAGATGGTCGCATAATCTGGGAGCTCCGGGTATGCAATTTACTAAATAGCTCTATTGACAATAAGAATCCTGTATCTAAACATCATACCTAACGGATATTAACATAGGAGGTCGCCTGAGTCATGCTGATTATAATTTGGTGGCTATGTCTACAATGTTAAACTGACAAACTGAAGCGGAGCTACTCGCCACATACTGAGGCGCCATCTTAGGGGACTGTGTACTGATATGGAGACCCAATGGCTCTACAAGGGGGTAAGAGATTTGCTGGAAGAGCACGGGAAGAGGCTCTGTGAGAGACTCAATGCTTTTATTGCCACAATTCAAGTGGCGCGAACGCACCACGATGACGCCGCGGAGGAGTACAGAGGAGTACAGGAGCCACAGTGTGCCGCAGTGTCTCCAGATTTCCAGATGCACTCACCATTGCTGGCATCAGCGGGACCGACTCTCAGGATGGACCTTCACCCTGCCTCTGTTGATGCAAACGGCTTGCACGTGCGGGAAGAAATAAAGTATGGCCACTCGCACATGGAGGCAGGTACTGTGGAACACTACAGCGCTCATACGCTATCAAGCACGCTTCTCTCTATCTTTAGCCCTGCGGGTCCCTCACGGCAATTCTGCTGGGTACGCTGCCAGAACCCTTGGTTGTACTGGTCTTTGTGCCTGTGCACCCCTGGGGATCCCTGGGCTGTTTGGCCTCACTTGGAGGCTGACGGCTTTGCCCGGATGCAAACAGGTTAATCAGACGCTACAGGCAGGAGTCAAGGGCATGTGAGCTGTTTATGGAGTTTGTGAGAGACTTTAAAGTTACACTTCTCCTGACCGAAGGAGCCCTCCTACTATGGACTGATAACCCGCTGTATTCATGAAGACATACCGTCGGATTCCCAGTGGAGGGCTGCCCCATGCTCCCATATATCAATTATTGCATCCCACTGTTATTTGTGTAGCCCACACTCCTGTTCATTACATATTTCTATGCTACTGACTATTATCCTTTAAAGTGTGGATTTTATGTCTGATCCCTCCCCATGTTTCTAATACATATAGAACTAAAGAGGTTTTCCACGGGTTTAGTTATCTATTCATGTTGCTATTATTATTGTTTCCCCTAATACCTTATGTCGCACTACTGACTGTTGCTGCCCTTTATCATCTCATTTCCTATAGGAAGTTATTTGGTTTTTTTTTAAATGTATGGGTTATCTTTTTCACATATTCATTGATGTTTGTATGCATGCTTACTGGTTAGTGTCTGAACCTGTGTCATGAAGTGATGTCCTGAGTATTTCACCTCTTTTATGCTAGGCCCTGACAATATATTAATGTATGACTTAAAGGATTTGTGGGTGAAACCTATAAGCTATAACTTCAGGGTCATACCAAGCTGATACATGAGTACTTTATGTGGGGCCCTTGCTGGTTGAGATCATGGTGTTTATGCTGGTGAACTGCTCAATTTTATTTTATAAACAGACACTCACTATAGCTCACATCTCTACAGCCCTTATTATATGTTTCTTGGGGCTCTTCTCCACATACAACTGTATTAAACCAGCTCCCTTAAACTCTAGAATTTTGATAGTCCCCTTCTGATACTATATGATGTGAAGAGGAAAGCATTAGCATTACATATAAGCTAGGCTATATGGCTCACTCCAAATAGAGGACTCCATCACCAGCCCTGAAGCCGCCTCCCCCCCTTGCTCCTCTCCATTGTGTGGTAAGGGATGCATAGTTTATCCTCCACACTCCCTATTTGACAGAGTTATGCAGTCTCTGTCCTGTCCGTGAAGCCCATGTTAGGATTTGTGCCTGTATTCATGATAAGAATGGTTCTCCGAATCTCACAATTTAAAGAAGTATTATAATCATTGTTCTGTGTTCCAAGGTTAGCAACCTGTATATCCCTAAAATTTTGGTATAGATACTAGCTCATGCATGTGTTTAATGTATATGATTGATCAATTAATAGGATGCCTAAATGGTAGAGGGTCTAAGGAAATTATTATAAATGTTTTTTTACGCTTTTCACAAGAATAGGATCCTGTTGGGGCGAATGATAACAAATAGAGGCCCTGTCTAGCCTTAACTATAAACTGGTTACATATGACTACCTATTGGTGACATATCCGCTCCTTCAACAACATAATGTAGCTAGACCCCTCTGCGGCTGGTCGTATCCCTTTACCTACTAATTTTCAGGTTTAATGATGAAGCAGTGTCTGCAGCTTTGTTTCTCTGTTATAATGATTAGTGTATGTATATCTAATATTGCTATGTTTGAGTCCAACACCTCCTTCAATTTATTACTAGTTTCCCGGACCTACCCACGGTCCTAGTGACATATGAAGGAGCTTATAGAGCGTAGGCATTAATTGGGCCTGCACTACCCAAGAGCCCTCATAATAGTAAACTGAATCTATTGGGGTCCAAAAGTGGCCTCAGCTGCCTTGGGGGGAAAAAAGAGGGTGTTTTTAGGTTTGCTCCCTAATCCCTGTTCATTTGAACTATGTCCCAATTTAGGAACGCTAAGTAACTGATGTGATATGTGATCTATCCCTGAATATGTCCTTATGTTTACTTGTCTACGATATTTCAATGTGTATTTACTGTATGCCAAGAGTTTGATTGAGCAAACTGTTTGTTGATTTGAAATTTTTTTCCTCAATAAATTTTTTTTAAAAAAAAAAAATACAAAATCAGCAAATAGGATGAGAGCTACTGAAATTCTATTGGCAGTTCAAATAAGAATCAGATAGGAAGAGAACCACAAGAGAGCTGTGTCGCAGATGCCGAAGGATTGGAGGGTTTGTTGAAAAAGAGGGTGGTCAGCAGTGTCAACAGCTGCAAACAGATCAAGGAGGATAAGCAGAGAGAAGTGGCCTTTGGATTTTGCTGTAAGCAGGTCATTGGTAACCTTGACAATTGCTTTCTCTGTGGAGTGATGGGGACGAAATCCAGATTGCAGTGGGTCAAGAAGAGAGTATAGTGTAAGGAAATGGGATAGACGTGCATATACTAGCTTTTCAAGGAGCTTTGAAGCAAGAGGGAGTAGGGAAATAGGATGGTATTTGGATGGGGAGGTTGGATTGAGAAAAGGTTTTTTGACAGGTGTGACCAGTGCATGTTTTAGAAATGAGGGAAATATACCAGTGCTGAGGGAGAGTTTGAAAATGTGTGTGAGTATGGGGGTGAGGGTAGAAGAGAGGGAGGGGAGTAGCTGTGAGGGGATAGGGTTGAGTTGACAGGTAGTGAGGTGGGAGGACAGTATAAGGGCAGAAACTTCTTCCTCAGTAACAGCGGCAAAAGAGCTAAATTTAAGGGTATTTGGGTTTTGAATGATTGTGAGCTTTTGAGGGGGTGGGAGATTGGTAGTAAGTTGAGAGGTGATTTAATTTCTGATGGAGTCAATTTTGTTATTGAAGTGGCTGGCAAAATCTTGAGCTGACAGAGAAGTTGTATTAGGAATTAGTAAGTGTTAGTAATTATTAGTAAGATTTTTTGCCTAAAATGGCCTTTCATGGATTGGCCAATTACAAGTAAGATTTAATTCTTAAAATGGTCCTTCTTAGAAAGGACCAATTATAATTAAACAGCCAGACACAGCTGAGCAGAGGTAAACATGAAGGCTACTTATAGGCAGCGGAGGCAGGTGCATACAGCAGCAACTCTGAATTGCCTTAGCTTGATTTAGCACTTTGGTTTAACAATTATATGACTTGATTAAAAGTTCATAAACCAAACTACTAATCATGACTAAAAGCATATGCCATCCCTCTATCACAACCAAGCATGGTCCAGATTATGAATGGAGCGCAAATTAACGCTTCTGAGCATTAATTGCGCTAGAAGTAAGATTTTTGCGCTGGTCGGGTTGTGTTCATATTATGAGTTGAAATTAAACTGTTTTTGCTCTCGCGCTAACCCAAGCTATTAAATATGAATATTGTATAAAACAAAATTTATGCTTACCTGATAAATTTCTTTCTTTCCGTATATGGGGCTCTATTTATGAAGCAGCGGATGCTGCTCCCGACCCTCTCTGCTTCAGTTCTGACTGAAGCGGAAGTTAAGAAGCAGCGGTCCTAAGACCGCTGCTCCTTAACTCGTCCGCCAACTCTGAGGTGGCGGACAGCAAGCAGCCCGATCGAATATGATCGGGTTGATTGACACCCCCTGCTAGCGCGCAAATCTGCAGGGGGCGGTATTGCACCAGCAGTTCACAAGAACTGCTGGTGCAATGATAAATGTCGACAGCGTATGCTGTTGGCATTTATCGATGTGCAGCGGACATGATTCGCTATAGTGGATCATGTCTATCCGCACCTACATAAATAGACCCCATGGTAAGTCCACGGCGTCCTCAATTACTGTTGGGAATATCACTCCTGGCCAGCAGGAGGAGGCAAAGAGTATCACAGCAAGAGCTGTTAAGTATCCCTTCCCTTCCCACAATCCCCAGTCATTCGACCAAAGGAAAATGGAGAAAAGGAGAAACACAAGGTGTAGAGGTGCCCGAGGGTTAATAAAAAAAAACTGTCTTAAAAATATACAGGGCAGAAAGAAAGAAATTTATCAGGTAAGCATAAATTTTGTTTTCTTTCCTATGATATGGTGAGTCCACAGCGTCCTCAATTACTGCTGGGAACCAATACCCAAGATAAAGGACACGGAAGACTAGGGAGGGACAAGACAGGTAGACCTAAACAGAAGGCACCACTGATTGAAGAACCTTTCTCCTAAAAGAAGCCTCAGCCGAGGCAAAAGTATCAAATTTATACCATTTGGAAAAAGTATGCAAAGAGGACCAAGTTGCATTTTTGAAAGCCCATGAAGAAGAAACAGCCCTAGTCGAGTGAGCTGTGATTCTCACAGGAGGCTGCTGTCCAGCTGTCTCATACTCCAAACGAATAATACTTCTCAACCAAAGAGAGAGAGAAGTAGCAGTAGCTTTCTGACCTTTACATTTCCCAGAAAAACAAACAAACAATGCAGAAGACTGGCCAAAATCCATAGTCGCCTGCAAATAGAATTTAAGAGCATGCACATCTAAATTATGAAACAAACGTTCCTTATGAGAGGAAGGATTAGGACAGAGAGAAGGAACAACAATTTCCTAATTAATATTTATATCCGAAACAACCTTAGGAAGAAAACCAAACTTGGTACGAAGAACTGCCTTATCCGCATTAAATATGAGATAAGACGAATCGCACTGCAAAGCTCCGAAACTCTCAGAGCAGAAGAGATAGCAATAAGAAACAGAACCTTCCAAGATAACAACTTAATATCTATGGAATGCATTGGCTCAAACGAAGCTTGTTGCAAAACTTTAAGATTAAGACTCCAAGGTGGAGCAACAGATTTAAACACAGGCCTGATTCTGACCAAGGCCTGACAAAAAGATTGCACATCCTGGCACGTCCGCCAGATGCTTGTGCAGCAAAACAGATAAAGCAGAAATCTGACCCTTCAAAGTACGGACAGACAAACCTTTCTCCAGACCTTCCTGGAGAAAAAGACAAAATTCTTGGAATCCTGACCCTACTCCAAGAGTAGCCCTTGGATTCACACAATTAAAGATATTTACACCATATCTTATGGTAAACTTTTCTAGTAACAGGCTTACAAGCTGAATCATGGTCTCAATGACCGACTCAGAAAACCCACGCTTAGACAGAATTAAGCGTTCAATCTCCAAGCAGTCAGCTTTAGAGAAACGAGATTTGGATGAAGATAGTCTGCACGGTGGCAGAGACGACAATTCCACTAAGCATGCATACCAGATACTGCGAGGCGATGCGGAAGCTATTGGAATCACCAATGCTCTCTCCTGCTTGATACGAGCAATGACTAGTGGAAGGAGAGCAAACGGAGGAAATAGGTATGCAATCCTGAAGTTCCAAGGAACTGCCAAAGCATCTATCAGGAAGGCCTGAGGATCCCTCGACCTTAAACCGTACCTTGGAAGCTTGGCTTTCTGTCGAGACGCCATCAGATCCAAATCCGGTACCCCCTATTTGATGGTTAACCTGGAGAACACTCCCGGATGGCGTTCCCACTCCCTGGGATGAAAAGTCTGTCTGCTCAGGAAATCCGCTTCCCAGTTGTCCACTCCTGGAACGTGGATAGCAGAAAGACAACAATTGTGAGTTTCCGCCCACAGAATGATCTGAGCAACCTCCTTAATGGCTAAAGAACTCCAAATTCCTCCTTGGTGGTTAATGTAAGCTACTGAGGTTATGTTGTCTGACTGAAACCTGATAAACCGGGCTAAGGTCAGCTGAGGACAAGCCATCAAGGCATTGAAGATCTCTCTCAACTCCAGAATGTTTATGGGGAGAGCATATTCCTCCTGAGACCAAAGTCCCTGCACCTTCAATGAGTCCCAGACTGCTCCCCAGCCCGTCAGACTGGCATCCGTGGTCACAATCACCCATGAGGGTGTCCGAAAGCATGTCCCCCCGAGACAGATGTTTCTGAGACAGCCACCACGGAAGAGTCCCTTGTCGACTGATCTAGAGCTATCTTCTGAGACAGATCTGCATAATCCCCGTTCCATTGATTGAGCATGCATAACTGTAAAGCTCTCAAATGGAATTGAGCAAAAAGAACTATGTCCATGGAAGCCACCATCAGACCAATTACCTCCATACATTGGGCCACTGATGGCCATACAGCAGATTGTAGAGATAGGCAAGAGGAAAGAATCTTGGCTTTTTTCATTGATGGTGAATCTATAATTGTTCCTAGGAAGACCACTCTTGTAGCCAGAACAAGGGAACTCTTTCCCAAATTCACCTTCCATGCATGAGTGCGCAGAAAAGACAAGGTCTCTGTGTGAGATTTTGCAACTTGAAAAGATGGCGCCTGAACCAGAATGTCATCCAGATAAGGCGCCACTGCAATTCCCCGAGACCGAATCACTGCTAAAAGAGCCCCCAGGACCTTTGAGAAAATTCTGGGAGCTGTGGCAAGGCCAAATGGAAGAGCCACAAACTGAAAGTAGTTGTCCAGAAAGACAAATCTTAGACATCTGGGATGATCCCTATAACTGGGAACATGGAGGTACGCATCCTTCAGGTCTATGGTCGTCATGAACTGACCCTCTTGCACTAGAGGAAGAATGGAACGGATAGTCTCCATCTTGAAGGACGGTACTCTGAGAAACTTGTTGAGACACTTTAGATCTAGAATGGGTCTGAAGGTTCCCTCTTTTTTGGGAACCACGAACAGATTGGAATAAAACCCTAGTCCTTGTTCCTGTACTGGAACTATCACTCCCATAAGGGAAAGATCCTGAAAAGATTTCAAGAATGTCTCTCTCTTTATTTGGTCTACAGATAATATTGATAGGTAAAACCTGCCCCTGGGGGAACAGTCTTGAATTCTAATTGGTATCCCTGGGATACTATGTCCACGGCCCACGGATCTGGAACATCTAGTATCCATGCTTGATGAAACAGAGAGAGTCTGCCCCCCACTTGATCCGATCCAGGATCGGGGGCAACCCCTTTATGATGACTTAGGCTTTTTAGATTGCTTCCCCTTGTTCCAAGACTGACTGGGTTTCCAAGAAGGCTTGGACTGTTCCTTCTTGGTAGAAGAGGGGGAAGACTTACCTCTGAAGTTACGAAAGGAACAAAAATGTCTCTGATGTCCTTTCAGCCTATTCTTCTTATCTTTTGACAGAAAAGATCCTTTACCACCCGTGATATTGGAGATAGATTCTGCCAAACCCGGCCCAAACAAGGTCTTACCCTTGTAAGGAATCGCCAAAAGTTTAGACTTAGAGGAAACATCTGCTGACCAAGATTTCCGCCATAACGCTCTACGTGCCAAAATCGCGAAACCAGATATTTTGGCTCCCAACTTGATGACCTGCAAAGAGGTGTCAGTAATAAAGGAATCAGCTAGCTTAAGAGCCTTAATCCTATCTTGTATCTCCTCCAAAGGAGTCTCTGCTTGAAGAGACTCAGACAAAGCCTCAAACTAATAGGCTACCACACTTGTCACGGTAGCAATACACACCGCTGGTTGCCATTGGAGACCCTGATGAATATACATATTTTTCAAGTAAGCCTCTAACGTCTTGTCTATAGGATCCTTGAAAGAGCAACTATCCTCAATAGGAATAGTAGTCCATTTAGCAAGAGTAGAAATCGCCCCTTCTACCTTGGGTACCGTCTGCCTTAATGGAGTCAGCTACCAGACACATCTTTCTAAAAACCGGAGACGGTGAAAAAGGAATTCCAGGTCTCTCCCATTCCCGGGCAATAATCTCCGTAGCCCGGTCTGACCCCCCGGAAACACCTCCACAGAGTAAGGGATATCAAAGTATATATTTAAGTTACTAGACTTCTTAGGGTTGAAAATGACAGGGGTATCGGAGTCGTTCAAGGTAGCCAAAACCTCATTTAACAAAACATGAAGGTGTTCAAGCTTAAATCTGAAGGAAACAACTTCAGCATCAGAAGAAGGAATTATACTATCCAAATCTGAGATCTCACTCCCAGAGGCTACTGAAGTATCTTCCTCTTCAGACTTATGAGAAAGAGCAACTTGGTTAGCCTGGACTGGATCAGAAACCTTACTATCTGATTCTCTAATTTTCCTCTTGCGTCTTCCCTGAAGCATGGGAATGACAGCTAATGACAGCTAATGCCTCAAATACCACCGAGGACACCTGGGCAGCAATTTCTACATGCAAAAATACTCCTCCAGGAGATTGTGAGGAACCGCAGGGCACTTCATGTGATAAGGCTTGGGATGTTTGAGGAGAAAGCTGCGGCATTGCCTGAGCAGCATTAACCTGAGAGAGTGGTGGCTCAGCAACAAAAAGTGTATCTTTGTACATGTTCTCTCAATACAATCAGAACAAAAGGGCAAAGGAGGTTTAACTTGGTTGTCCAAACAAAGCTTGCATTCAACAGGAGGCATAGACTCCTGGTCCATCTTGTAATTAAAATTAAAGCACAAGCAACAAACCAAAAAAAAAATTAAAAAAAATTAAAACTGTCCCTTTAAGAGCATTCGTTCCCAAAGTAAATATTATGACACATAATTATGAGGTAAATCAATGCCCAAAACTCTATATGTAATTTAGTCTCATAAACTAAAAACAGGGTACCTCTACACCTCAGCGCTCTACTGAGGTGCCTACCTGCCCCCTATGCACTCCGGGATCCGATATACACTATATTTAGTGTAAAAAAAGTGGCTTATCTACCCTAATATAGGGCAATACAGGACACAGTTCCTAAATAGAGGCTCTTATATTTACCTAATATCGTTGATTTTTCCCCTCCTCCTCATATGTGATAAACTACCTAAAATCAGCAACATTTAAGTACTTGATACAAGTCACAGTTACAGAGTTGTGTTTTTTACTATTTTTCTGGCATGCTAGATACAATTTCTATTTATGCTGCCTTCTTTAACTATAACTAGTAAAAGTTCAATTTTAAGTGGAAAAATATATACTTTATGTCTAAAAAATAAATTTATGCTTACCTGATAAATTTATTTCTTTTACGATATGATGAGTACACGGATTTCATCCTTACTTATGGGATATCGTCTCCTGGTCAGCAGGAGGAGGCAAAGAGCTCCACAGCAGAGCTGCATAAATAGCTGCTCCCTTCCCTCCCACTCCAGTCATTCGACCGAAGTTAGGAAAGAAAGGAAAAGCAAAGGAGCAGAGGTGACTGAAGTTTAACAAAAATAAAAACCTGTCTCTAGAAAAATGACAGGGTGGGCCGTGGACTCGTCATATCGTAAAAGAAATAAATTTATCAGGTAAGCATAAATTTCCTTTTCTTTTACAAGATATGACGAGTCCACGGATTTCATCCTTACTTATGGGATACAATACCAAAGCAATAGGACACGGATGAAAGGGAGGGACAAGACAGGAACCTAAACGGAGGCACCACTGCTTGAAGAACCTTTCTCCCAAAAACAGCCTCAGACGAGGCAAAAGTATCAAATTTGGAAAATTTGGAAAATGTGTGAAGAGACGACCAAGTTGCAGCCTCGCAAAGCTGTTCAACAGAAGTATCATTTTTAAATGCCCATGAGGAAGCCACAGTCCTAGTAGAATGAGCCGTAATCCGTTCTTGATGCTGCTGTCCAGCATTCTCATATGCAACACGGATGATACTCTTCAGCCAAAAAGAAAGAGAGGTAGCAGTAGCTTTCTGACCCCTATGTTTCACAGAAAAAACAACAAATAACGAAGATGTTTGACGGAAATCCTTAGTCGCCTGCAAGTAGAACTTCAAGGCACGGACTACGTCCAAATTATGCAACAGACACTCCTTCTTAGAGGAGGGGTTAGGACACAAGGAAGGAACAACAATTTCCTGATTAATATTCTTTTTAGAAACAACCTTAGGAAGAAAACCAGGTTTAGTACGTAACACCACCTTATCAGAATGGAAAATAAGATAAGGAGAATCACATTGCAATGCCGAAAGCTCAGAAACTCTGCGAGCAGAAGAAATAGCAACCAAAAATAAAACTTTCCAAGATAAAAACTTAATATCTATGGAATGCATGGGTTCAAACGGAACCCCTTGAAGAACATTAAGAACTAAATTCAAACTCCAAGGAGGAGCAATTGGTCTAAACACAGGCCTGATTCTAGTCAGGGACTGACAAAAGGATTGAACATCTGGAACATCTGCCAGACGCTTTTGAAGCAAAATAGACAAAGCAGAAATCTGTTCCTTTAAGGAACTTGCTGACAACCCTTTCTCCAATCCTTCTTGGAGAAAAGATAAAATCTTGGGAGTCCTAACCTTACTCCATGAGCAGCCTTTGGGTTCGCACCAATAAAGATATTTACGCCATATCTTATGGTAAATTTTTCTAGTAACAGGCTTACGTGCCTGAATCAAAGTATGAATGACTGCATCAGAGAACCCCCGCTTAGATGAAATCAAGCGTTCAATCTCCAAGCAGTCAGCTGCAGAGAAATTAGATTTGGATGATGGAAGGGTCCCTGAATGAGAAGGTCCTGCCTCAATGGAAGCTTCCACGGCAGCAGAGAGGACATGTCCACCAGATTGGCATACCAAATCCTGCGAGACCATGCAGGAGCGATTAGAATCACTGAAGCCCTCTCCTGTTTGATCCGTGCAATCACCCGGGGAAGGAGAGCAAACAGTGGGAACACATAAGCTAGGTTGAACGACCAAGGCACTGCCAAGGCATCTATCAGTTCGGCCTGAGGATCCCTGGACCTGGATCCATATCTTGGGAGCTTGGCATTCTGATGAGACGCCATCAGATCCAATTCCGGTCTGCCCCACCTGAGAATCAGGGTGGCAAAGACCTCCGGATGGAGTTCCCATTCCCCCGGATGAAAGGTCTGTCTGCTCAAAAAATCCGCCTCCCAATTGTCCACTCCTGGAATGTAGATTGCTGACAGATAACGAGTGAGCCTCCGCCCACCGAATTATCTTGGATACTTCTGTCATCGCTAAGGAACTCCTTGTTCCTCCCTGATGATTGATGTAAGCTACAGTCGTGATGTTGTCTGACTGAAAGCGGATGAATCAGGCCGAAGCCAACTGAGGCCAAGTCTAAAGCGCATTGAATATTGCTCTCAATTCCAGAATATTGATTGGAAGTAGAGACTCCGACTGAGTCCACACACCCTGAGCCTTCAGGGAATTCCAGACTGCACCCCATCCTAGTAGGCTGGTGTCCGTTGTCACTATCACCCATGAAGGTCTGCGGAAGCACGTCCCTTGGGACAGATGATCCAGCGACAACCACCAAAGAAGAGAGTCTCTTGTCTCCTGATCCAGATCTATTTTAGGAGACAAATTTGCATAATCTCCATTCCACTGTCTGAGCATGCTCAGCTGTAGAGGTCTGAGATGAAAACGAGCAAACGGAATGATGTCCATTGCCGCCACCATTAATCCAATTACCTCCATGCACTGAGCCACTGATGGCCGAGGATTGGACTGAAGGGCTCGGCATGTATTCAGAATCTTTAATTTTCTGACTTCCGTCAAGAAGATTTTCATGGATACAGAATCTATTAGAGTTCTTAGGAAAGGAACCCTTGTCTGTGGTGGACTCGCTGTGTGGAACACATAGCCGCAGCTGGATTCGAACTCTCAACCTTCAGCTTTTAAAGCAGCAAAGTTTACCACTAGTCCATTGTGGGACACCATAATTAGTGAACTCTTTTCTAGATTCACCTTCCACCCGTGAGTCCTTAGAAAGGACAGAACCATGTCGGTATGAGACTTTGTCAGATGATAAGACAACACCTGGATTAGAATATCGTCCAGATAAGGCACCACTGCAATTCCCCGCGGTCTGAGAACCGCCAGCAGAGACCCTAGAATCGTAAAAATTCTGTGTGCCGTGGCCACGGTAGTCATATATTGACCCTCCTGGATCAATGGGAGAATTGTTCGAATCATTTCCATCTTGAAGGATGGGACTCTGAGGAACTTGTTTAAACTCTTGAGATCTAAAATGGGTCGAAACGTCACCTCTTTTTTGGGAACCACAAAAAGGTTTGAGTAAAACCCCTCCCCCTGTTCCTGTATTGGACAAATTACTCCCATAGTGGAGAGGTCTTTTACACAACGTAAGAACGCCTCCCTTTTTATCTGGTCTACAGACAATCGTGAAAGAAGAAACCTTCCCCTTGGGAAGGAATTTTTGAACTGCAGCTGATACCCTTGAGACACGATTTCCAGTGTCCAGGGATCCTGAACGTCTCTTATCCAAGCCTGGACAAAGAGAGAAAGTCTGCCCCTTATTAGATCCGGTCCCGGATCGGGGGCCGCCCCTTCATGCTGTCTTGGGTGCAGCAGCAGGCTTCTTGGGTTCTTTACCCTTGTTACAAGTCTGGTTGGGTCTCCAAACGGACTTGGCTTGTGCAAAATTCCCTTCCTGTTTAACGGAAGAGGAAGAGGGGACTCCCTTGAAATTTCGAAAGGAACGAAAATTACTCTGCCTGCCCCTCTGCTTAGATGTTTTATCCGGAGGTAGGAGGTGACCCTTACCTCCCGTAATGTCAGAAATGATCTCTTTCAAGTCAGGCCCGAATAGGGTCTTACCCCTGAAAGAATAGCAAAAAGCTTGGATTTAGAGGACACATCCGCAGACCAAGATTCTAACCATAAAGCTCTGCATGCTAAGATGGAAAATGCTGAATTCTTAGCCGCAAATTTGGTGATCTGAAAGGCGGCATCTGTAACAAAATAATTAGCCAGCTTAAGTGCCTTAACTTCTTCCAAGAAGTCTCCGTCTTAAGAGACACTTCTAGGATGTCAAACCAAAGGGCAGCCGCCGTTGTGACCGGTACCCTGCAGGCCCTCGGCTGTAATAGGAACCCCTGGTGAACATATAGCCTTCTTAGAAAAACCCTCCAACTTCATATCCATAGGGTCTGTGAAAGCACAACTGTCCTTGAAAGAAATATTTGTCTGCTTAGCCAGGATAGAGATACCCTCTAAGGGAGGCTGAGATAATTTCACAAAGGATGAATTAACATAAAACAGCTGAGATATATGTAATATATAACGAGACGTCACGGCCTCTTTAATTAAAAAAGAAACCCCATCTTGAGAGAGTTTGAATCATCCTACGGCTGAACAAACAATACAGCCGCAATTATTGCAATAAAATTTACTGTCTCTTTAAATTCTAAAAAAGAACATTTTATCTCAGCCATGTAGAAGCAGTTCAGATAATAACATAAACACTGCAGCAACTAGACCTTGCTATGTTTTAAAACAAAGTCTGTGCAAGGAACCGCAGAGCCCTGTAGCTCATAAAGTAGTCTGGGCCCCACATGCAGAATGTTGACGCGATTGATACTGTCTATTTTTTTTTTTTTTTTTTTTTTTTTTTTTTTTTTTTTTTTTTAGTTTTCAAAAAAGCTTTATTGGTGTAAATTCAAGATATAAACATACATAAATCAGAAAAATACATAAAAAATGTACAACATAATATAGACATTTTGATGCTGTTCTTCCATTTACCTTATGTCTATTTTGGGCTACAGATGTAAATGGATATACTATATGCAATAAAGTTACAATCAACAGAACATATGTGCAAACCATGAGGATATCTGAGAAGGAGTGAGCAGGGAGAGGGAAAGAGGGGGAGTGATAAAGAAGCGAGAAAGGGGAGGCGAGAGAGAAAAAAAAAAAAAAAAAAAAAAAAAAAAAAAAAAAAAAAAAAAAAGGGGGGGGGGAAAGGAAGGGAGTGGGTAGTTAGCTCATATTGTCTTATTCCAGGTTCCCAGGATCAGTTCATGGGTTTCTAATTTTTCTATTTTAAGATAATGATATCTTTCTAAGGTAATGATCTCTGAGACTTGGTGTTTCCATTCAAGTATAGATGGAACGCATTGTTTCTTCCACTTTTGGGGTATGAGTTTTTTTGCGCCTGTTAGCATTATCAGGAGGAGAGCTAGTTTGGTAGGGTCTTTTAATTTAGGTAGAGAGCAAAACAGGATGCTCTCTGGCGAGTTTGGTATGTGAGTTCCTAGCAAATCTGATATGTAAGTAAAAACTTCCGACCAGAACTTTTGTAATCTGGGGCAGGACCACCAGATATGGACCAGGGTGCCTTCCTCGCCGCATCCTCTCCAACACTTGTTGTTTGCTGAGGGATATATTTTATGAATCCTCGAAGGGGTCAGGTACCAGCGACTTAAAAATTTTAAGTGAATTTCTTGTGTAGTGGCAGATACAGAGGAACGCTTTGTTAGTGTAAAGGCACTAATCCAAGAGTCGCGATCTATTTCATGTTGTAATTCTCTATTCCAAGCTAGAGCATAAGATGGGAGTGTAGAGGGGTCGTCCACCAGAGTCAGTTTGTATAATAAGGATATTAGGTGTCTGGGGGTATCTATTAAGGTGCAAAGTTTTTCAAAGGGTGTGAGTCCCCTCCCCATATCCTTTTTGTGCTTGTGATGAGAGATGTAATGGTGTAATTGGTTGTATCTGAGCCACGAAGAGAAGATTTCCTCGTGAGTTTCCATTAATTGAGCCTGTGATTTAGTGGTATTGTTTTCGGTGAGGAACTGCATAGTTCCTGTTTTGAGGTTGTAAGGTTGCTTAACATGGGATCCCATCTTCCAGTATGGGAGATCCATGTTTTCAATGAAGGGAGTAAGTGGAGACCACCTGGTTGAGGTTTGTGTGCTAGTAGCTAAGAGTTTATCCCATTCAGCTAGAGTTTCGTCAGTCATTGTATATTTATGTAACTGTTTTGGTCTATGTGATGGGAGAGACCATGCCAATGTGCCTACATTATTCCTTATAAAGATTTGTCTATCTAGGTGTATCCATGCCTTGTGATTAGTATTGTGGGACCATTCCACTATGTGCTGAAGGAAGATCGCTCTTCTGTAAGCCATCAAGTTTGGTACTCCCAAACCTCCTCCGTCCCTTGTTATGTACATAGTTTTACGTGGAACTCTAGGTTTTAGGGTGGCCCATATGTAACTTTCAATTATGGATTGTAGTTGTTTAATATATCCTTCGTGCATTGGTATTGGGAGCGCCTGGAGTACGTACAGAATTCTTGGTAGAACATTCATTTTAATTACTCCAATCCTCCCCAACCAAGACAGGGGTTTGTTTTTCCAGCTTGAAAGGTCTCTAATTATTTCATTTTTTAGTGGAATATAATTATGTTTGAAAAGGTCTTGTACGTAGGGTGTCAAAAACACCCCTAGGTATTTAAGCTTGTGTTGGGCTATAGGGATATTATATAGTTCCTTTAATTTTTGTATATGGTGAGTTTGGGTATTAATATTCAGCAGCTCTGATTTATTTAGATTAAGAAGGAAATTAGACACCTCCCCATATGACTCTAATTCTTTTAATAATTCAGGTAAAGAGGTCTCTGCCTCGGTGAGAGTGAAGAGGATATCGTCTGCATATAGTGCCTGCTTGTATTCTGTGTCCCCAACAGTTATCCCCTTAATTTTGGAGTTTTTTCTAATTTTTTGAGCAAGTATTTCGATGGAAATGGCAAACAATAGGGGCGATAACGGGCATCCCTGTCTGGTCCCGTTCTTGATGTAGAAGGGGTCTGATAGTGTACCATTGACTCGCACTCTTGCGTTAGGGGCTGAATATAGGGCCATAGTCATGTTTAAGAATGGCTCTGGGATTCCCATCTCTCTCATTGCCTCCTGTAGAAAAGACCAACTGACCCTATCAAAGGCCTTTTCCGCGTCTGTCGAGAGTAGTACCATTGGGACCCCCACTACTCTAGCATGGTTTGTTAGTTGTATGACTTTGATTATGTTATCCCTAGCTTCCCTTCCAGGTATAAATCCCACCTGATCATTGGAGATCAAGGTGGGCAAAAATTTGTTTAGTCTGTTTGCTAAAATCTTAGCTAGTATCTTCATGTCCGAATTTATTAATGATATTGGTCGGAAGTTTCCTGGGCATGTGGCTGGTTTGCCTGGTTTGGCTAGCACTGTAATATGTGCTTCTAATAACATCTTTGATAGCGTGGGGTCTTCTCTAAGATTGTTAAATAGGTTCAACATGTGTGCTGCTAAGGCTCCTTCACATTTTTTATAGTATTTTGATGTGAACCCATCGGGTCCCGGGCTTTTATTTGAAGGGGATTCAGTAATAGCTTGGTGGAGTTCCTCTCCTGTTATAGGGGCCGCTAATGTGTCTGCTGCTTTCTTATCTAGGACTGGGAGACCTAAATCTTTAAAGTAAAGGTTTGACTTTTCTTTGTAAGGTAGGGTGTCTTGAGTTTTATCTACGTCTATGTTATAGAGTGTATTATAGAATTTTCTGAAGGTTGCGGCAATTTTGGAGCTATCCTTAACTGTTTGCCCCTCTGGGGTGGTGAGGGAATGAATGTAAGTGTTTAATTGTTTCCTTCTTAAGTTTCTAGCCAATATTCTGCCCGGTTTATTTCCACCTTCATAATAAAACTGTTTGAGGTATAGTGCTTTGCGTTGGTGGGTCTCTGTCAGATGTTGTTTCAGCGCAAGTCTTGCGTCCATGAGGTCGTGTTGGATTGTATCGTCTGAAGGGTTGTTTTTGTGTTTGGTTTCTAGTGTACTAACTCTCTGTAATAGGTTCGAATGTTTTTCCCTAGCTTGCCTGTTTAGCTTGGATTTTTGTTTTATTAATGTCCCTCTAATGACTGTTTTATGTGCTTCCCATTCCACTTGATGGGAGGTTGAGGATTGGGAGTTAATTGTAAAGTAGTCTTTTATGTCTTTTTGAATTTCCTCTAACAGTAAAGGGTCATTTAGTAAGGAGTCGTCCATTCTCCATATCCTAGCTGCTATTGGGATGTCTGGCCAGAGAACTCTACACGTGACCGGGGCGTGATCTGACCAGGTTATAGGCCCGATTTCGCAGTCACAGACAATAGAAAGGCCCTGTGTGTCAGTGAATATATGATCAATTCTGGTGTAGGAATTATGAGGGCTGGAGTAGAAAGTGAAATCCTTATCTGAGGGGTGGAGAGTTCTCCAGGTGTCGTGAAGTGTGAGGTTTTGAAGGGTACCTTTGATAGATTTCAAAGTGGCTTTAGTCGCACTGGACATTCCTCTAGAGGAGTCCAGGGATGGTTCAAGTGAAATATTAAAGTCTCCTGCAGTGAAGATTATTCCCTGAGAGTAATCTAGAATTACATTAGCTATTTTTTTAAAGAACCCAGCTTGTGCTTGATTAGGTGCATATATATTAAGGAGTGTTATATGGTGTCCGTACAGAAGACCTCTTAGTAGAATAAAGCGCCCTTCGGGGTCCCTTTCAGTATGAGTAATTTGTAGTGGGAGAGTCCTATGGATAAGAATGCCGACTCCGGCTCGCTTGTCCGGGCCTGAGGCAAAATAAGCAACGGGATAATGTGTGTTATACCATTTGGGCTCCCTGCCTTTCTGGAAATGGGTCTCCTGGAGCATTAGAATGTGACTATTTAATTTATTCAATTCTCGAAAGGCAATAGAGCGTTTACCAGGGTTGTTCAAACCCTTCGCATTTATTGTGGTTATTTGTATGGTGTGGTCCTGGAATTTGCTAACTTTAGGGTGCATTGTTGAGCTTTAGAAGGAGGGAGAGGGAAAGGGGAAGAGAGAGAGAAAAAAAAAAAAAAAAAAAAAAAAAAAAAAAAAGGGGGAGATAGACAACTGAAAAGTCAGAAAGGTTTCCTTCTTTCAGTATATCCCAGAGTTAAAGCAACGAGTTTGGTAATAGTGGAGAGAGGGAAACACAAAAAGAAAAGGTTTCTGTTTTGAAGTGGGTTTTTTTTTTCCCCCTTTTTTCCTCCTCTCTCCCCTTTGTTGTTTTTGAAATTCAAAAATGTAAACAATAACCTTTCAAATAAGTAAGAACTTAGCCTAACGGAGGTAGTATACCCATGTGTAGCTAATAAAACTTAAAGATATTGTATTTGTTAAGAAGAACCTGGCATTTGGGGGAGGGAAGGAGGGAGACATATAAGAGGGGAAAAGGAGCTGAGAAAGGGGTAGGTGGGGGAAGGATAATGGGCAATGGGGTGGATCAAGTAGTGATATGTGGCAACTTAGATCTGCATCGTCTTGGGCGACAGAGTTATCTAAATCAATGGACATACTATAGTATAATCGCGTCTTCTAGCATATCACATACATATCTGACATTTCTATTGGTGTATGCGTCCTACAAGATGAGGGAAGGGAGGATAGAGGGGGAGAAGAAGGGAAAGGAGAGGGTGGGGGGGGGAGAATAGGAGTAGAGGAAAAGGGGGAGGAATGGAGGGGAGGAGGAGAAAGGGGGAGGGGGAGGAGGGGGGAGGGGGAGTGGGAGGGGGAAGAGGGGGGAGAGGAGGAGGAGGGGAGGGGAAAGGGGGAGGGGGAAGAGAGGGGGGAGGGGAGGAGGGGGAAAGGGTGGGAAGGGAAAGGAGGGATAAGAGAGGGAGAGGGGGAAGGGGAGGGGGAATAAGGTAAGGGGAATGGGGGAGGAGAGCGTTATGGATGGCAAGAGGAGGACTGAAGATCACATATCTAAAGATGGGGGGAAAGAGCATTGTGTCAATGTTACAACATATTTCTAATATGAGGGCAATATTGTCTAATGACTTAGAATGTATGCCCAGCAACAGATTAACAATTATATTAATTCCACAAGCCTTAACCTCTCCGTCGGCCTTCTTGTAAAAAAAAAAAAAAAAAAAAATATATAAATCAAATATACAGGAACATTCAGGATGTATAGCATATTACTACATTCAAGGTGCATAACATATTACTTTTGCATTGCTTAACCAGAAATTAACGTAGAACAATTCAACCAACAATATCAAACTCAAAGTCATGTCAGCGTTATAAGTGTATGGAAATTGAGGCATACGCTTGTCATTTACCCCTTGCGGGGACAGTTTATCCCTAACATAACGTTTTCAAACAGTTGTCTAAATTTGAACAATAGGAGGGGTACTTATCTATGTGGTTGAGATTAAGTTCCTTGTTGGAGCAGATACATCTTTTCCTGGGGTAATGTCCTTGTTCTTGTCAATAGAGTCTGGTAGATTTAGATCCTTGAAGAAAAGGTTGGGGTCAGAACCAGGTCTGTAGATGAGAGTCCTGCTGTTGTGGATAACAATGATGGAGACTGGAAAGCCCCATCTATACTGTACTTTATGTTTACGGAGGTGTGAGGTGATATGAGAGAGGTCACGCCTTTTCTGTAAAGTTGCCGGAGAAAGGTCTGAAAAAATTTGTATTTCTTCTCCTGCATGGAATATAGGATGTTTCGCCCTGGCACTCTTTAGGATGTCCTCCTTATCCTTGAAGCTGAGGAACTTCACTATTATGTCTCTCGGTGGGGCTTTAGGTGGAGGTTTTGATCTGAGAGCTCTGTGGGCCCTTTCAATAGAAATCTCCTGTGCATCTGGGGATCCCTTAATGACCCTAAAAAGAGCTTGTAAATAGCCTTCGATTGCCGGTGGGTGAATTGACTCTGAGATTCCTCTGAATCTAAGATTGTTTCGCCTACAGCGATTGTCAAGATCCTCTAATTTGTCGGTTAGAAAATGTAGATGGTCAGATTGATTCTGCAGCTCCATTGAATTATTTTGCATGTCAGCGGCAAAGACGTTGTGTTGTTCTTCTATCTTTAGGACTCTGTTGTCTAAGGCACTCAAGTCCTTTCTCAGATCCCCGAATAGATTCCTCATCTCCTGTAAAACCCCTTTAATGTCCTCCTTTGATGACAGGTGTAGGATATCTTGTTTTGTAACGAAGGAGGGTGAGGGGGTATCATTTTGTACCGGAATGGCTGGCGTGGATGTGTGATTGTCAGCCATGTTGTCTTGTGTAGTGGTAGGTTTAGGTTCTGCAGGCTTAAGAAAGTGACTGAGGGGGTTAGAGTTGATGGGTTTCACAGCCTTAGTCTGCTTTTTACAAGGCATCACATTAAAAACAATTACAGTGGAAGTAGAGAATGTCTTTCAACCGTAGACAGATTGGATTTCCCAGCTCCCTTATAATGTACTTTCAGTATATATCACAATTCTTCTTTGTTGATAGGCAGAACACTCTCTAAAAAAACATATCCTTTACAGCTCTGGATACTGAGTATGTCCCATGAACTCACCAGCTATTTACCCCACTGTTTCTGTGCCTGGGAAAGGGACAGTGTATAGTACTGATATAATGCGATCCAATTTGCTGCCCACATGTAATTGTTGATAATATTTTATTGATGGGATGCGCTACTTATAAGCTGCGCTTCTTATTATAGCCGGTGCAAGCCTATTATGTCTTATCGTGCCCAGCTAAGTGTAAGTCCGGAGAGTATGCGCTAGTTGTTAATCCTTTCTCAAGGCAGGAAAGATCTTATTATTCTGTGACAAGTCCCTACAGGGACCGCAAAGAAAATGGAGGCCGCGGTTTGAAAAGTTTGTCACAGGAGCGGGTGCTCTCTCTAACGTGATTGAGCTAGCAGCGGTGAGGTTCTCACCTTCTCCGCTGTCAAGGTCTGCCTCCGCTTGCCTGCCTTTGCCCCAGGAGAGATCAGGGTAGGATGGGTACGTTACCGGCCTCTTCACCAGTTAGAATGGCTGATGTCTCAGCAAAGCCGCGTGGGTTTCCGATGCAGCGCAGGGTTCTTGAAACGATGTGCCGGGTAAATTATACTTCGTTCAGATGTGACCGGAGGGTTCTCAAAGTGGTCAGCTTACATGCCCTTTATGAGGTGGAAAAGGGGGAGAGGGATTTTGCCAGGTTTTAAAGGTTTTGCTTACATGGGTATTAGGAGCCTATTTAGAAAGCGGCCATCTCCCAGCGTGGCCAGACTCCGCCCCTCGATACTGTCTATTTTTTAAACTTAACAGTAGCATTAGAGCATTGTGCTTTTGCTCCGTTGGAAAAGGAGTCACACACAAAACGATACTGTTTCTTGAAACATAAAAGAACCAGAGATGTGTATACTGATAATCAGCCAGGGGCAAAGGATGGATTAGCCAAGGAACAGTCAAAATTCTGTAATAATTCACCCACAGAAAAGACAGTACTGTTTCCCCAAATAACACCTTAATGTTTATGAGTTGTATAACGTATAAAGCAGACAATTCTTTTATAGAGAATGTTAAACTGCGGTGACTTATTGTACTAGCTGCGTAATCTTGTACTCTGGAACGCAAACAAATGTACCACGGCAGCACCATAGCTTCCGATAACCGGAATTGATAATAGAAATGCGCAATACAGAGCGCACATGTCTAAAACTAAAGTCCTCTGTTCCTTGCTAGAGTATCACAAGTAGGAAGAAACTCCCGCTCTCTACTGCATAATGGTATAAGGTGGAAAAATAGATCTCGGCGCCCTTTATTTTGGCGCCCCATGAAGAACTCCGCCCCTTGTGGGCGTATTGTCAGTTATCTCCCGGTCGCCATTTTACATAGAAAGGTTCCGGGAACGACATGCCCAAACAAAAGCTGAATAGCTTGCTGCTCCTAGTCGGCCATAAAAACACAGTGTAGTCGGTCCCTACCACACAGTCTAGTCGGCCATAACACACAGCGTATGAGACTACGAAAGTCCCGCCCTCATGTGCGAAAACAACCATCTCCCGGTCGCCATCATGGTTCACACAAAGAGCGCCGGGAGCGGAACCCACACAGACTGATAACTAGGCCCTGTAAGGGGAAGTCAGTAGTCATGAAGGCAAAATAAATGTCAACAGTAAAGACATGACTGTCACGCAGTGGGTCATCAACTGACTACAAAACAACATGTCCCAGCGCTTCTAGGCTAAGTGTTCTAACGCCAGACTGGCTGAGAAAATAAGTCATAAGTCGGATCCCATTCTCTATCAATATAAAATAACCTACATCCTTGCACAGGGAAGCCCTTATCAGAGCCCATAGCCCCCAGTAGAAAAAACATAGTACACTCAATTCTGAGATATGCTGCAGAGCCCCAGAAATAAAAAGACTGCACTTATCTCCATGCTGAGGAACAGCATGAGAATTCCACAGTATCAAGAGGTCCACTTCTTTCCTCCTGAGGTCCTGTGAAGATAGAGGGGTCTTAGTTAACTCTCTCTAAGACTATCCATAAAAGAGCAACACCATCATGGGAGGCGCAGTGAAGCTAAAACCCCACCAGTTCCCATAGCCAAAAGGCTATAACTGCAGAGTCTGCTCTATAGTAAAATAGTACACTTTGCCACCATTTAAAAATAATAAACTCTTGATTGAAGAATCTAAACTAACACCTCACTTTACCTCTTCCTATCACTAACACAGGCAAAGAGAATGACTGGAGTGGGAAGGAAGGGAGGAGCTATTTATACAGCTCTACTGTGGAGCTCTTTGCCTCGTCCTGCTGAACAGGAGGCGATATCCCATAAGTAAGGATGAAATCCGTGGACTCGTCATATCTTGTAAAAGAAAGAGCTTACTTTTCCCTATTCTCTTAATAGGGTTTTTTCTTTGATTTAAATGTTGTAATATGCTCTAAGCACACTCCCAGCCAGTTACCGTCTATAATATAGACAACAAGGTCAGCTGGGAGCCAATAGCATTTTTGCCTTTTCCAGCAAATCTGGGATAACCTCCCTTTGTTTTGTCAGTTAATCAATTAGTAACAAAGATGTGAAGTACAGTTAGGAATCAGAAAAATACTCCAAATCACAAATCTAAGGGTCATCAACCAGGTAATCAGTCAGGAACAAGGACACAGCAAGGAACAAGAACACCAAGATAATCATCATAGAATAACCAAGCCTCAAATAGCATTCTCGGTGGCCTTGTATAACTTCCTGCACCTCTTGTGGAGCAGTTTCAGCTACAAGTTAATTACCAATGTTCAGGTCACAAATAACAACATCTTCCATATAGACTTCATTACCTGCTCTATGTTTGGCGCCTCTGAGACTGAGCCCCACTCCAGTCATGAATAAAATTACACCCAAACTATGTGCAACATCTCCTCTGGCTGAGGATGTAGCTAGAATTTAGGGCTAAGGGTAAAAAGATCTGTGGGACAGTAGATATATGAAGAGTTATGGGACTTAGTATTGTAAATGTCCCTTTCTTTATGATACAGTACCTATATGAATAGAAATATTAGGGTCAGATAACAGTCAAGCTACTCATATTGACAACCTTGTATCTACATTATATTAATTACTAAGGTGTGTGACTCAAAAGCAAATGGCAAATCATCCACACAAAAATTTAGCAGCAGCCATAAAGCAATAGCTCCCAAGTAATTGAAATAGCTAATAGCTAATACTTTCTATGAGAGTTTCTGCAATATCGTGTGCCTTTTGCTAGGATTTACCCTCACTAAAAATAAACTGTAGTTTCAGTTATCATTTAGTAAAAAAAAGGGTGGTAACCTCTGTCTGTGCCGCAGCAGCTCGCTAAACTCGGTGCCTCCGGCCGCCCACGTCACAGCACTCTTTACCAACGAGGTGACGTTTCCACCTCTAAACCAATAGCCATGCTAGCATACAGAAAACTGTCAGATGACATGCACGACTATTGGTTTAAAGGGACAGTTAAGTCCAAAAAAAACTTTCATGATTCAGATAGAGCATGCAATTTTAAAAAACTTTAAATTTTTTAATGCTTGGATTTACCATCACTTTAACTTCTACATACAGGGCTATATTTAACAAGCAGTGGATGCTGCTTTCTCCGCCCAAAGATTTCGGCTCACCAGAAACTTAAGTCAAGAAGCAGCAATCATAAGACCGCTGCTCCTTAAAATGTCTGCCACCTTTTAGGTGGCGAACTGCAATCATCCTGATCCGATCAGGATAATTGACACCCCCTGCTAGCGACCGATTGGCTGCGAATGTGCAGGGGGCGGCATTGCAAAAGCATTTCACAAGAAATGCTTGTGCAATGTTAAATGCTGACAGCGTATGCTGTCGGCATTTAGTGATGTCGGGCGGGCATGATTCGCTACAGCAAATCATGTCTGCTCGGCATTTAATAAATTGACCCCATTAATGTTTGTATGTGGCATGACAAAAAGCATTAAACATCAAAAACATTTGTATCAATATTCTAATATTTCAAATATATCAAATTATATATCGAATCAGATTTTAAGTGAAAATAAGCCAAAGACAATTGGTAATGTAATTGTATATTATTTATAAACATTCTGAACTTTTTGATATTATTCTAAGTAAAAAGATTAACATCCGTTTCTGTATTAAGACTTTTTTGTAAATAGCAGATCCAAAGTACTTGCCTCTGACATAATTGCTTTGCTACTATGTTTAATTGGTTGCTAAGTCTAGTTTTCAATACAAATACCTTAACCTGTAAACCACTTACTCCAGCTTAACCTAAAATTCAACGTGGATAATCAAATATAAATTATCTTCTATGTTACGTTATCTGCTCAAGCAATATATATTACGAACAACCTAGTCCCATATTAGTGCAGTGGACAGTGAGGCCTGGTTCAGTCATTAGGTTTATGTGAGGTGTGGTATACTTAATAAAAGTAAAATAAATCAATATCTATCAGATCACATTGCAATTGCAATATTTTTTTTTTTCACATATTGGGGTCAATTTATCAAGCTCCGTACGGAGCTTCATGCCCCGTGTTTCGGCTCGCCGGAAACAGAAGTTATAAAGCAGCAGTCTAAAGACTGCTGCTCCATAACCTGTCCGTTTGCTCTGAGGCGGCGGACAGAAATCAACCCAATAGGATACGATCGGGTTGATCGACACCCCCTGCTAGCGGCCGAATTGGCCGCAAATCTGCAGGGGGCGGTATTGCACCAGCAGTTCACAGAACTGCTGGTGCAATGATAAATGCCAACAGCGTATGCTGTTGGCATTTATCGATGTGCAGTGGACATGATACGCTACATCGTATCATGTCCGCTTGCACATTAGTAAATTGACCCCTAAGACTCTTTCAAGTATTAAAAGTTCTAATTAATATATGGCTAGATTTAGAGTTCTGCGTTAGCCATCAAAAGCAGTGTTAAGGGGTCCTAACGCTGCTTTTGGCCGCCCGCTGGTATTTAGAGTCAGCCAGGAAAGGGTCTAACGCTCACTTCCTCACCGCGACTCCAGGCTACCGCAGATCCCCTTACGCCAATTGTGTATCCTATCTTTTCAATGGGATCTGCCTAACGCCCGTATTTGGAGTCTTGGAAGAAGTGGGCGGTAGACCCTCTACCGACAAGACTCCAGCCGCAAAAAAAAGTCAGTAGTTAAGAGCTTTATGGGCTAACGCCGGAATATAAAGCTCCTAACTACTCTGCTACAAAGTACACTAACACCCATAAACTACCTATGTACCCCTAAACCAAGGCCCCCCCCACATCGCCGCCACTCTAATAAATTTTTTTAACCCCCAATCTGCCGACCAGACACCGCCGCCACCTACATTATAGCTATGAACCCCTAATCTGCTAACCCTAACATCGCCCACCCCTATATTATATTTATTAACCCCTAATCAGCCCCCCCCAACGTCGCCGCAACCTAACTACACTTATTAACCCCTAATCTGCCGACCGGACCTCGCCGCCACTATAATAAATGTATTAACCCCAAAACTGCCGCACTCCCGCCTCGCAAACACTAGAATAAATAGTATTAACCCCTAATCTGCCCTCCCTAACACCGCCGCCACCTACCTACAATTATTAACCCTTAATCTGCCGACCGGACCTCGCCGCTACTATAATAAAATTATTAACCCCTAAACCTAATTCTAACCCTAACCCCCCTAACATAAATATAATTTAAATTAAACAAAATAATATTCCTATAATTAAATAAATTATTCCTATTTAAAACTAAATACTTACCTAGAAAATAAACCCTAATATAGCTAAAATATAATTAATAATTACATTGTAGCTATTTTAGGATTTATATTTATTTTACAGGCAACTTTGTATTTATTTTAACTAGGTACAATAGCTATTAAATAGTTAATAACTATTTAATAGCTACCTAGTTAAAATAAGTACAAAATTACCTGTAAAATAAATCCTAGCCTAAGTTACAAATACACCTAACACTACACTATCATTAAATTAATTAAATAAATGAACTACAATTAGCTAACTTAAAATACAATAAAATAAACTATTCTATAATACAAAACACTAAATTACAAAAAAAAAAAAAATTACAAGAAGTTTAAACTAATTACACCTAATCTAAGCCCCCTAATAAAATAAAAAATCCCCCCAAAATAAAAAAATGCCCTACCCTATTCTAAACTACCAAAGTAATCAGCTCTTTTACCAGCCCTTAAAAGGGCATTTTGCGGGGCATTGCCCCAAAGTAATCAGCTCTTTTACCTGAAACTAAAAATACAATACCCCCCCAACATTACAACCCACCACCCACATACCCCTACTCTAACCCACCCAAACCCCCTTAAGAAACCTATCGCTAAGCCCCTGAAGATCATCCTACCTTGAGTCGTCTTCACCCAGCTGAGCCGAATTCTTCATCCAAGGTGCGCAGAGGAGGTCCTTCATCCGGTAGAAGTCTTCATCCAAGCAGGGCAAGAAGAGTTCCTCCAACTGGTAGAAGTGTTCATCCAGGCGGCATCTTCAATCTTCATCCATCCGGAGCGGAGCCATCTTCAAAGGAGCCAACGAGGAGCCATCCTCTTCAACTGACGACTGAACGACGAATGAAGGTTCCTTTAAGGGACGTCATCCAAGATGGCGTCCCTTCAATTCCGATTGGCTGATAGGATTCTATCAGTCAATCGGAATTAAGGTAGAAAAAATCTGATTGGCTGATGCAATCAGCCAATCAGATTGAAGTTCAATCCGATTGGCTGATCCAATCAGCCAATCGTATTGAGCTCGCATTCTATTGGCCAATCGGAACAGCCAATAGAATGTGAGCGCAATACGATTGGATCAGCCAATCGAATTTAACTTCAATCTGATTGGCTGATTGCATCAGCCAATCAGATTTTTTCTACCTTAATTCCGATTGGCTGATAGAATCCTATCAGCCAATCGGAATTGAAGGGACACCATCTTGGATGACATCCCTTAAAGGAACCTTCATTCGTCGTTCAGTCATTGGTTGAAGAGGATGGCTCCGCATCGTCTCCTTTGAAGATGGCTCCGCTCCGGATGGATGAAGATTGAAAATGCCGCCTGGATGAACACTTCTACCGGATGGAGGACCTCTTCTTGCCCCGCTTGGATGAAGGCTTCTACCGGATGAAGGACCTCCTCTGCACACCTTGGATGAAGAATTCGGCTCGGCTGGGTGAAGACGACTCAAGGTAGGATGATCTTCAGGGGGTTAGCGATAGGTTTCTTAAGGGGCGTTTGGGTGGGTTAGAGTAGGGGTATGTGGGTGGTGGGTTGTAATGTTGGGGGGGTACTGTATTTTTATTTTCAGGTAAAAGAGCTGATTACTTTGGGGCAATGCACCGCAAAAAGCCCTAGTTTAGAATAGGGTAGGGCATTTTTTTATTTTGGGGGGGATTTTTTATTTTATTAGGGGGCTTAGATTAGGTATAATTAGTTTAAACTTCTTGTAATTTTTTGTTGTTGTAATTTAGTGGGGGGGTTTTTGTATTATATAATAGTTTATTTTATTGTATTTTAAGTTAGCTAATTGTAGTTCATTTATTTAATTAATTTAATGATAGTGTAGTGTTAGGTGTATTTGTAACTTAGGTTAGGATTTATTTTACAGGTAATTTTGTACTTATTTTAACTAGGTAGCTATTAAATAGTTATTAACTATTTAATAGCTATTGTACCTAGCTCAAATAAATACAAAGTTACCTGTAAAATAAATATAAATCCTAAAATAGCTACAATGTAATTATTAATTATATTGTAGCTATATTAAGGTTTATTTTCTAGCGGCTAGATTTAGAGTTTTGTCGGTAACGACCCGCGTATCTAACGCTGGCTTTTTTCTGGCCGCACCTTTAAAATAATTCTGGTATTGAGAGTCCACAGAATGGCTGCGTTAGGCTCCAAAAAAGGAGCGTATAGCATATTTAATGCAACTTCAACTCTCGATACCAGAGTTGCTTACGACGCGGCCAGCCTCAAAAACGTGCTTGTGCACGATTCCCCCATAGGAATCAATGGGGCTGTTTGAGCTGAAAAAAAACCTAACACCTGCAAAAAAGCCGCGTTCAGCTCCTAACGCAGCCCAATTGTTTCCTATGGGGAAACACTTCCTACGTCTGCACCTAACACTCTAACATGTAACCCGAGTCTAAACACCCCTAACCTTACACTTATTAACCCCTATTCTGCCACCCCCGCTATCGCTGACCCCTGTATATTATTTTTAACCCCTAATCTGCCGCTCCGTAAACCGCCGCTACTTACATTATCCCTATGTACCCCTAATCTGCTGCCCCTAACACCGCCGACCCCTATATTACAAACTGGAAACTCTGTGACTAAGTGTCACAGATAACCTATAGGAGGCGCTTACTTAACAGGTGGTGTGGGTGGCCCTAGTGTAAATGTATGATAATAAACCCATATAAAAATAAAAACATAACTAAAATACAAAATTACTATAGAATTAATATATAAATTGTTGAAATCAAATATAAACTTAATTAAACAATTATTATGATATGTAAATAAAAAAATGAAAATACAAATGTATATATGTAAAAATACACACGTTACACTGGAAGATGTCCAATATAAACGGTGCAAATAAAAAGTCCCAAAATAAGTCCGTCTGAGAAAGGGAAAAGTGGAGAAGGCAGCTCTCGGTCTTCACTTCACAAGTGATGTAATTTTCTTATATGGACAACTGTAAAAAACAGAAACAGAGGCGCCACATGTGTAGATCAACATAGATACCAAGACGTAAATCTGGACAAGACACAGGATACTCACAAACGTGAAGGCACTCTCTTGTGCCTGTTAGAGGCAGGCTGGTATTCTAAACAGCAAACCAGCTGGCTGTGTATACGAATCCCCGTCGTGATGTCCTGGAGAGGTGGATGTCCTGCAAGGCAGTCCTTGCCTGGATAGTATCCTAAAGGTTGGAACAAGGGAGCAAGGCTGGACAGCCTTTGGGTTACTTAGAAGAGATTGATGCACACACCAGACTTTGTGAATCATAAAACTAGCATTTATTATACAGAATAAAATAGGCAGTAATGTAGCACATTACAGCTGGTGTGTTAAAATCAAATCTCTTATGGTATATAGAGAAGTAAAGCGACGCGTTTCTCGGGAGTAACCCCGTTTCCTCAGGCTTGTATGCTCTATCTATGTCTTAATCACCCTTAAATAGGCCTAAGTAACCACATGTTTACAATAAACACTCCCCTTCCTTCCTTTGCTTAAACCAATCAGAACCTTCCTTTCCCCCCACTCCCACTTGTTGCAGTAATTAGTTATTGTTTACTAGATAAATTTGTCATTGAGGGTATGCTACTTGTTCCTTAAGATTCGTGTTATATATACAAATGATCTTGGGGTTTATTAACAAAATTATTTTTGCGATCGTGTAGAAAGTTACAACCGGGATTATATAAACAAATCATGTGATGTATGTCTAACCCACCAATAATGGCGAAGAACTATGGGGCTTGTCTTAAAATCTGAATCCGATTGGTGGGAGTCTATTTGTTAATGAACTACATTTCCCATGATTCCTGTGAACTCATTTTGTGGGTGTGGACCGCACCGATTTTGTATCCACCGCCATCAGCATAACAGATAATGATTTTCATTGCTCAGTACAGGTACACACCCATGCATCTGATAGGTTGGTATGGCGTAAACAGACTGACGTCAAGTTAACCAACACTGTTCAATATACGATAAATAATGGACTCAATATTATGCCCAAAAAAGTTTGAATGTCCAATGACAATGGCTGTATGCGTGATAACAAATATGTATATAAAAACGATATGCAATAAAAATTAATGTATACGGAACACCAGTGTTATAAAACTATATTCTAAATTCTAAAGACCAGGGACCCACTCCTAACTGTCCCTCTTAGCTTATGTGGTGAAGTGACAATATCTCTATGTTTGGTAATGTGCACTGGTGTACCAAACGCATTGCATAGATTAACGTGACTATGTCTGTGTGTATTTTTATATACCCTATAAATATCCGAGATAGTAATATCTGGACATGGTGATAGTAAAATTAGAATGGGAAAAACCTTTTTGACAATATTTTATAAAAATGAGTGAGATATAATATATGTGAGTGCATATCGTGTTAACGATATGTATGGTGAAAGTCACTGAGATTAATTTATTAGAAATATTGTGTGATTGTTTAGTGCTGCTAGCTAATGTCTATAAAACTAAGTGCATACGTGTTAATATAATATAAACTAAGATAATAAAAAAAATATATATGGTAACCAATGAGATCAGTGATACAGGTGTTGATGTTTGTTAGAAGTGACGTACAATATAATATTGATTAGTTCATCCATAAAGATGGGGCTGATAGAGGACCATAAATGCAAATGGGGATAAAAATAGAGCCTCATAATTATGCTGCTTATAATCACTAATTATAATATGGTTACGGTGATCGTTCTGATATATGTTGTTGGTACTAATATATATGCATTTGAGGTACTCACTATCATATATAATTAAGCAACAAGTGGGGGGTGAAAGTCCAGTGTACAAAATCACTATAACCACATATATATATATATATATATTTCTGTATGTTACTCTTCAACCACATTAAAATAAAAATACTGTAAATGTTATACCCAAAACAGATGAAATCTATACTATTGATATTCATATTGTAATTTGTCTAAAGATTTACCAAACAATGACATATGCTATGTGAATACAGCTAAATCTATAACCTCGTTTGTACCTATACTATTGATATTCATATTGCAATTCATCTCAAGATCTATAAAACAGTGACTTATGTTATGTAAATACCGCTGAATCTATAACCTCGTTTAGGCCTGTGGGAAACAAGCTGTTGAATTTAAAAATCCAATAGGTTTCCCTCTGTCTTAGTTTGGTGAACCTATTATATGTATTGCTTTTCGGAATGTTTTCTAAAGGGGTTATTTTAAATGGACATTTTCCAGATATATAGTGTTGACAGGTATGTCTAGACACACTATGTTTGTTTGATTTTGCTTTTATGTTCCTCAGATGTTCACTCCATCTGATGCGAACCTTCCTACAGGTCCTGCTATGTATTGTATGCCACACTTGCAGGATAGCGCATATATGACATAGCTGGAGTCACAGGTCATTTTGCTTTTAATAGTAAATTTTTTCTTATTGCTATATGACTCTATACTAGTTGTTCCATGGGAAATATATTTACACATGTAGCACAGTCTCTTTCCACATTTATATGTTGCCTTTTTACTAAAAATATGATTTCCTATCTTCTCTCCTAATTTTGGTGTATTCATTACCTTTCTTTTTGTCATCACCACCTTACTTGGGGCTAGTTTTTGTTTGTAGGAGGGTGCTCTTCTAAAAACTACTTTTGGTTGTAACGGAAGTGTTTTATTCAAAATCGGATCTTTTAATAAAATCGGCCAATGTTTTTTTAAAACTTTGTTAATGTTTTTGTGATTAGAGTTATATTGTGTAATAAAAAGTGGTTGTTTATTAAAATTACACTTTTCTTGATTATCATGTTGCTCTGTGGGAATTGAAGTTAATAGTTGTTCTCTATTTAGATCTCTGGCTCTCTGGGAACCCTTGTCAATAAGTTCAATAGGATATCCCTTCTCTATGAATCTTGATGTTAAAATGGGCGCTTGTTGGTCATACTGTTCTACCGTGCTACAATTCCTACGTAATCGACAAAACTGACTGTATGGAATATTAGCCTTCCATTTTGTTAAATGGTTGCTGGAAAAGTGTAAGAAATTGTTGCAGTCTACCTTTTTGAAATAGGTAGAGGTGGATATATTGCCCCAAGGGTCCCAGGCAAGTATAATATCCAAAAATTCTATTTGATCCTTTTGTAAATTGTGTGAAAAACTTATACCCATATTATTGTGATTCAGATATGAAACAAATTCTAATGCTTCTGTTTCTGAACCATCAAAAATAAAAATCAAATCGTCTATGTAACGGCCATAGAACACCAGATTGCCCCTCCATTGTGAGTTGTAAATGTATAGGTCCTCAAATTGACCCATAAAAAGATTTGCAAAACTTGGGGCAAATCTGGTGCCCATGGCCGTTCCCTTAATCTGTAAATAAAAAGTGTCTAAAAACTGAAAATAATTATGTTTCAAAATTAAATTTATGAGAGAAATCAAATATTCTTTTTGTATCCCAGGCATGTAGGGGTCTCTATTCAAATATAACTCTGTTGCTCGTATCCCTAAATCATGGGATATATTTGAATATAGAGATCCAACATCACATGAAAGCCAAAAATAATTACCACTATTAACTTTGATGCCGGATAATCTATTGAGTAGGTCCCTGGTATCTTTGATATAAGATGGTAGGTTGATTACGTGCTTCTGAAGATAGATGTCTATATACTCAGACAGTTTGTCAGTAATACTATTGATACCCGCTATTATGGGCCTACCAGGGGGGACCTTATCATCTTTGTGCAGTTTGGGGAGATGATAATAATATGGGGTACTGGGGTGATCAGGTGTGAGGTATCTCTTTTCTTTTTTTGTAAGAATGTCATCTCTGAGCCCTTGCTCTAATAGAAGATTAAGTTTCCTAGTGAAATCAATAGTAGGATCGTGAGATAGCTTAATGTAGTATTCTCTATTATCCAAGATACGATGGGCTTCTTTGGTATAGTCTGTGTAATTTTGTAGGACTATGCCCCCACCTTTATCCGCCTGACGGATGACCAAATTCTTGTCACCCGTCAGGCTTTTGAGGGCTCTGGCTTCATTGGGCCAGGTTCGTTTTTTCCCCATAATTCTTTTGGGCATAGATTCCAAGTCTTCTAAAACTAATTCCTGGTATAGGTCGATGTAAGATACCTCTTCTTTCGGTGGATGAAAGGTGGAGGGGGGTGCTAGTGAGGTGTGGATTATTCCCTCAAACAATTCTTCTGTTAGTTGACTGGGGTCATACATTATTACAGATGGGGGGTTTCTAGTTTGTTGGGAATTTAACAAAACTGGGACCCCTTCAATGTTTTGTTTTCTTAGGGTCTTAATTGCAAAGTATCTCTGTAATGACAGCTTGCGGGTATATTTGTTAAGATCCACAAACAGTTCAAATATATTATGAGGATTGGGGGGACAATACGATAATCCTCTTCCCAACACCCTCACTTCATCATCGGTAAGATGGTGGGAAGATAGATTAAAGATACCTTTTTTCAATTTTTGAAGTTTGTCTTTTTGGTTGGTTTTCCCTCTCCCTCTCCTTCCCCGTTTGGGTAGGGCCTTTTCTTTTGATTTGTCCCGGGATTGGGTCTCCTCCATAGAGGTGCCAGATTGGGGGTTCCTAAAAAAACCTCAGCTTGAGGGGTTGGAATGTTGTCCATTCTAGATGGCCCTGGCCTTTCATCTCTGAGATGTTCAAAACCATTATCTTGAACTGAGTTCAGAGCTTGGAATCTGTTGGATATAGGAATATAATTGGGATTGTTGTGTTCCTGATAATCTGACATTCTTCTATAGTCTCTATCTGTGTATGAGGATCTATGTGAATTCCCATTATTGCTCTGATATTGGTTTCTATGGGGATAAGTTACATTCTGTTGTTGGTGATTGTTAGTATGGTTAATATTTTGCATTGTATTCCTATCTGTAGCAGCAGGGTGGTTGTGGTGGTAGTTGTTTCTATTCATATTTCTATTTTGTCGTTTGTGATTCTGAACTACCGTCCATTCACCCTTCTGAATATTTTTAGTTCTGTTATAGGTATAAACCTCCCCTTTACTGTAGTCATCCTCATCTCTTTTGAGTTTCAGATTTTTATTAGTTATAATTTCTTTCTGATACTCGTCAATTGATTTAATAGTCTGGTTGTTTAGTTTCTGATACTCTACATGTTCTTTATGTACCTCCAATTCTTTCTGTACAGAATCTATCTCCAATCCCACCTCATCTACTAGCTGTTGCCTATGAGAGATGAGTAAGTCTATAAGATTGAAAGAGCATTCATCTAGTATGCTATACCATTTGGATAACAATTCTGTGTTATTTTTAAAAGAACAATTTTTAAAAATACGTAGACCCCTAGGGATCTGTTTCTTTTCTTTATATTTTTTTAAAACATCTAAGTCCCACCAATGTCTGTTTTCAATTTTTAACAGATCCTCCAATTTGGAGAATAGGCTTTCTACACTGGCATTGGTGGTAGGATCTGTAATAGATTGTATACTCCCATCATTGCTAGTGGAATTTTGTCTCCTCAATGCTCTTTCAGAAGAGGATAGCATGATGGTCTAGCAGCACTCCTATCAAACCAACAAATGGATGGAAAATAAATACTACAAACTGGAAACTCTGTGACTAAGTGTCACAGATAACCTATAGGAGGCGCTTACTTAACAGGTGGTGTGGGTGGCCCTAGTGTAAATGTATGATAATAAACCCATATAAAAATAAAAACATAACTAAAATACAAAATTACTATAGAATTAATATATAAATTGTTGAAATCAAATATAAACTTAATTAAACAATTATTATGATATGTAAATAAAAAAATGAAAATACAAATGTATATATGTAAAAATACACACGTTACACTGGAAGATGTCCAATATAAACGGTGCAAATAAAAAGTCCCAAAATAAGTCCGTCTGAGAAAGGGAAAAGTGGAGAAGGCAGCTCTCGGTCTTCACTTCACAAGTGATGTAATTTTCTTATATGGACAACTGTAAAAAACAGAAACAGAGGCGCCACATGTGTAGATCAATAGATACCAAGACGTAAATCTGGACAAGACACAGGATACTCACAAACGTGAAGGCACTCTCTTGTGCCTGTTAGAGGCAGGCTGGTATTCTAAACAGCAAACCAGCTGGCTGTGTATACGAATCCCTATATTATATTTATTAAGCCCTAATCTGCCCCCCACAACGTCGCCTCCACTTGCCTACACTTATTAACCCCTAATCTGCCGAGCGGACCGCACCGCTATTATTATAAAGTTATTAACCCCTAATCCGCCTCACTAACCCTATAATAAATAGTATTAACCCCTAATCTGCCCTCCCTAACATCGCCGACACCTAACTTCAATTATTAACCCCTAATCTTCCGACTGGAGCTCACCGCTATTGTAATAAATGTATTAACCCCTAAAGCTAAGTCTAACCCTAACACTAACACCCCCCTAAATTAAATATAATTTTAATCTAACGAAATTAATTAACTCTTATTAAATAAATTATTCCTATTTAAAGTTAAATACTTACCTGTAAAATAAATCCTAATATAGCTACAATATAAATTATAATGATATTATAGCTATTTTAGGATTAATATTTATTTTACAGGTAACTTTGTATTTATTTTAACCAGGTACAATAGCTATTAAATAGTTAAGAACTATTTAATAGCTAAAATAGTTAAAATAATTACAAATTTACCTGTAAAATAAATCCTAACCTAAGTTACAATTAAACCTAACACTACACTATCAATAAATAAATTAAATAAAATACCTATAATTATCAACAATTAAACCTAACACTACACTATCAATAAATAAATTAAATACAATGAAATAAACTAACTAAAGTACAAAAAATAAAAAAGAACTAAGTTACAAAAAATAAAAAAATATTTACAAACATTAGAAATATATTACAACAATTTTAAACTAATTACACCTACTCTAAGCCCCCTAATAAAATAACAAAGCCCCCCAAAATAAAAAAATGCCCTACCCTATTCTAAATTACTAAAGTTCAAAGCTCTTTTACCTTACCAGCCCTGAACAGGGCCCTTTGCGGGGCATGCCCCAAGAAGTTCAGCTCTTTTGCCTGTAAAAAAAAACATACAATATCCCCCCCCAACATTACAACCCACCACCCACATACCCCTAATCTAACCCAAACCCCCCTTAAATAAACTTAACACTAAGCCCCTGAAGATCTCCCTACCTTGAGTCGTCTTCACCCAGCCGAGCCATCGGAACAGCCAATAGAATGCGAGCTCAATCTGATTGGCTGATTGGATCAGCCAATCGGATTGAACTTGATTGTGATTGGCTGATTCCATCAGCCAATCAGAATATTCCTACCTTAATTCCGATTGGCTGATAGAATCCTATCAGCCAATCGGAATTCGAGGGACGCCATCTTGGATGACGTCATTTAAAGGAACCGTCATTCGTCGTTCAGTCATCGGCCAGGATGGATGTTCCGCGTCGGAGGTCTTCAGGATGCTGCCGCTCCGCTCCGGATGGATGACGATAGAAGATGCCGCTTGGATAAACACTTCAATCGGATGGAAGACCTCTTCTGCCCCGCTTGGATGAAGACTTCTACCGGATGGAGGACCTCTTCTTGCTCCGCTTGGATGAAGAATTTGGCTCGGCTGGGTGAAGACGACTCAAGGTAGGGAGATCTTCAGGGGCTTAGTGTTAGGTTTATTTAAGGGGGGTTTGGGTTAGATAAGGGGTATGTGGGTGGTGGGTTGTAATGTTGGGGGGGGTATTGTATGTTTTTTTTTACAGGCAAAAGAGCTGAACTTCTTGGGGCATGCCCCGCAATGGGCCCTGTTCAGGGCTGGTAAGGTAAAAGAGCTTTGAACTTTAGTAATTTAGAATAGGGTAGGGCATTTTTTTATTTTGGGGGGCTTTGTTATTTTATTAGGGGGCTTAGAGTAGGTGTAATTAGTTTAAAATTGTTGTAATATATTTCTAATGTTTGTAAAAAAAAAATTTATTTTTTGTAACTTAGTTCTTTTTTATGTTTTGTACTTTAGTTAGTTTATTTCATTGTATTTATTTGTAGGAATTGTATTTAATTTATTTATTGATAGTGTAGTGTTAGGTTTAATTGGAGATAATTATAGGTATTTTATTTAATTTATTTATTGATAGTGTAGTGTTAGGTTTAATGGTAACTTAGGTTAGGATTTATTTTACAGGTAAATTTGTAATTATTTTAACTATTTTAGCTATTAAATAGTTCTTAACTATTTAATAGCTATTGTACCTGGTTAAAATAAATACAAAGTTACCTGTAAAATAAATATTAATCCTAAAATAGCTGTAGCTATATTAGGATTTATTTTACAGGTAAGTATTTAGCTTTAAATAGGAATAATTTATTTAATAAGAGTTAATTAATTTCGTTAGATTAAAATTATATTTAATTTAGGGGAGTGTTAGTGTTAGGGTTAGACTTAGCTTTAGGGGTTAATACATTTATTACAATAGCGGTGAGCTCCAGTCGGCAGATTAGGGGTTAATAATTGAAGTTAGGTGTCGGCGATGTTAGGGAGGGCAGATTAGGGGTTAATACTATTTATTATAGGGTTAGTGAGGCGGATTAGGGGTTAATAACTTTATTATAGTAGCGGTGCGGTCCGCTTGGCAGATTAGGGGTTAATAAAATTGAATCGAGTGTCGGCGATGTGGGGGGGCCTCGGTTTAGGGGTACATAGGTAGTTTATGGGTGTTAGTGTACTTTAGAGCACAGTAGTTAAGAGCTTTATGAACCAGCGTTAGCCCAGAAAGCTCTTAACTACTGACTTTTTTCTGCGGCTGGAGTTTTGTCGTTAGATTTCTAACGCTCACTTCAGACACGACTCTAAATACCGGAGTTAGAAAGATCCCATTGAAAAGATAGGATACGCAATTGACATAAGGGGATCTGCGGTATGGAAAAGTCGCGGCTGAAAAGTGAGCGTTAGACCCTTTTTTGAATGACTCCAAATACCGGCGGTAGCCTAAAACCAGCGTTAGGAGCCTCTAACGCTGGTTTTCACGGCTACCGCCAAACTCCAAATCTAGGCCTAGGTAAGTATTTAGTTTTAAATAGGATTATTTTATTTAATTTTAGGAATATTATTTTGTTTAATTTAAATTATATTTATGTTAGGGGGTGTTAGCGTTAGGGTTAGAGTTAGGTTTAGGGGTTAATAATTTTATTATAGTAGCAGCGAGGTCCGGTCGGCAGATTAGGGGTTAATAATTGTAGGTAGGTGGCGGCGATGTTAGGGAGGGCAGACTAGGGGTTAATAAAATGTATTATAGTGTTTGCGAGGCGGGAGTGTGGCGGTTTAGGGGTTAATACATTTATTATAGTGGGGGCGAGGTCCGGTCGGCAGATTAGGGGTTCATAAGTGTAGGTAAGGTGGTGGCGACGTTGGGGGGGGGGCAGATTAGGGGTTAATAAATATAATATAGGGGTCGGCGATGTAAGGGGCAGCAGATTAGGGGTTCATAGGGATAATGTAGGTTGCGGCGGTGTACGGAGCAGCAGATTAGGGGTTAATAATATAATGCAGGTGTCAGCGATAGCGGGGGCGGCAGATTAGGGGTAAATAAGTGTAATGTTAGGGGTGTTAGGTGCAGACTTAGAGAGTGTTTCCCCATAGGAAACAATGGGGCTGCGTTAGGAGCTGAACGCTGCTTTTTTGCAGGTGTTAGGTTTTTTTTCAGCCCAAACTGCCCCATTGTTTCCTATGGGGATATCGTGCACGAGCACGTTTTTCCAGCTTACCGCTACCGTAAGCAACGCTGGTATTGAGGGTTGAAGTGGAGCTAAATAAGGCTCAACGCTCCCTTTTTTGAGCCTTACGCAGTCCCTCAGACAACTCTAAATACCAGCGTTGTCTTAAGGGTGCGCTGGGAAAAAAAGCAGCGTTAGCTACGCGGGTCTTTACCGACAAAACTCTAAATCTAGCCGATAGTTTTCTAATGAAAATATTATTAAGGTTTAGTGAATGTACTAGTATAATATTTACGGCTAGATTACAATAGCTTGTGCGCTAACCCAACATGAATTATGATTTTACATTCTTATGTTCTTCACATAGAAGAAAATGTTCTATTTATTTTTAAATAGATATTTGAATAAATATTTGGTTATTATATTGTAAAATATATATCCATACCTATATATTTATATGTGTGTATATATCTATATACATGGGCCAGATTACAAGTGGAGCCAATATCGCTTTAATAAAAGCGATATTTGAGCTCCACTTTGTAATACCAGCACACGCTAATGTTTATTACAAGTTTTCAGCAATGCGAACACGATTGCTGGGAAGCATTACGCTCAGGGAGCCTCATTCTGATACCGTCAGAGACGGCATCAGAACTCCCACAGCGCAGGGGGTAAGTAGCGCAGCGATGGGCTGCAGTGTTAAATATATATGTATATGACTATATAAAAATATATTTATGTGTTAATATGTGTATATACACATATTAACACACACACACACATATATATATATATATATATATATATATATATAAGCATAGATATATATCTAAAGACAGCTGCTCCATAGCCTGCTCAAATCAATCCGATCGAATCCGATCGGTTGATTGACACCCCCTGCTAGCGGGCGATCGGCTGCAAATCTGCAGGGGGCGGTATTGCACCAGCATTTCACAAGAACTGCTGGTGCAATGATAAATGCTGAGAGCGTATGCTGTCAGCATTTATCGATGTGCAGCGGACATGATCCGCTCTATTGGATAATGTTCGCTCGCACCATAATAAATAGGCCCCTATGTGTTTAATCCCTTTGTACTGTAGATGTTAAACACATAATTATATGTAGGCAATAGTTCAATAATAAAATGCTCTAACATATAAGAGCATTCTCTTTTTGCACTTTTATATTCTTTTAAACAAAGGTTAAGCAGTCGGACAACCTGTGATACATCCTGCAGGTTACATTTCTGACTATATGATAATTACCTTTTTCATGCAGTATGTAGTTTATTCTCCAGCAGCGTATAAAGATAACAATAATCATATAACTTTTTAACAACTGTACATGGAAAGCTTACAGTTAATGTACATAGAAAAAAAGGAATAAAAACACGTGTTTGATTAAGTGGATAGCAGTAAATCAAACACCATTTTTGATTCCCAAGAGAGTTAACTTCTAAACAGAAAGTTTTGTAACGACGAACAGACCTTTTAGGAACCACTAAAGGTTTCTGGGAGCAGGACAGCTGATGAAAGAAATAAAAACAAGAACATTCAGGGGCACAAGGATTAACAAAGTTGGCCTGCTAGGCCTCTGAACATCAAGGAATACAAAAGCACAGTTTAACCTTATCACAACAGGCTTTTTCTTTCTTTTTTCGTTAAGAAGTGGGTGTTAATGTATTCATCAGGAAAGAGAAATGACAGATGGGGAGTGAGGGAGATTTTCATGGGAACTGAACTCTCCAGGAGCAGACAAAATCTCCCTGTCTTGCTGTTTGATATTTTCAAGGAACAAATGTCAGTGAACCTCCCTAAAGGCCTATGATTCGGAGAGGCCAACTGTCAGTTCTCTTGAGAGAGAAACTGTTCTCACACAATCCAATATCAATCTAGAATTAGTTTAAAAAAAAGGACACAAGGTTTTTCCATAACATGAGTAACTAATATAGCTTTCTTTATCATTTAGTGTCACAAGGTGCACTGATATCTTTATGGTGTAACAAAAATATATTTTCAGGTCAATTATTTGCTAGCTGTTTATTTAAACACATTCTTAATATGATAGGGAAAATATTGAGTGTAGTTGCGCAACAAGGACTTGACCTTAAAGGGACATTAAACACTTTGAGATGGTAATATAAAATGATAAATTGTATATAATAAAACAACTCTGCAATATACTTTCATTATTTATTTTGTCCTCTTTGCCTGTAATTCCATTCTGAAATTGTGAGCTTTTCAGTTCCTGTTAGAAATGGAAGTGCAGAACACTGCTAAATCCAGCACAACCATTGGCTGCACACTCTAGTGACCTATTTATAATGGTCCCTAATTGGCCACAGCAGAGAAGGTAACACAAGTTACAACATGGCAGCTCCCAGTGTTTTATAGACACTAAAACTTTACACTTATTTTGTCACTTTTTAAACAACTAAGGAAACTTTAAAAAATACATCTACATGTTACTCATGGACTAATCTTTTCTTTGAATGCATCATTCTATCTAGCATGTATTTAGTGTTTAATGTCCCTTTAAGGCCCATTGAATCCTGTTACCTGGAATTTCAATACAGGGACATTGGTGAATGCCAGGTGTAAAAGTAATTATTATTGCAAGCTCAGCATGAGAAAAAGGTCACTTACCATTATGTTCAAGTAACATGGAAATGCCAGTGTATTAAATATGCATATTACCATTCTCTTTTTTTACTTGTTTCAGGCAAGCGGTTGATTAATTAAAAATGATTCACTTTCAACATTTTTAACATAATATTTAGCACAAACATTGTGTGTGTGTGTATCACTAAAAAGAACCGCAGCATTTCTGGATTTAATACTGACATAACATTTTGAAGAACTTTTTAAAGAGACATTCATGATGTATAAATAAAATCCTCCCATTAGATTGTTTTATTTTTAAACAAATTAGGAGCTAGATTACAAGTGGAGCGCTAATTTAACGTGCGCCCATAAATGAGAAAATCTGCCTGTTTACGGGCACACTTTAAATAACCAACCTTTACAAGTGGCTGGTTAATGCTGCCGCAAGCTTGCGGTAGCAATTTGCACTAGGAACATTAACCAGAAAATTAACCAGAGGTCAGTCTAGTTAATTAAAAAAATGTCCCCCAGTTGTCCTCAAAATAAAGTGTATAGTGCCTTTATATAAATAAAATATATGAGCATATTTATTTTATTAAATAATACCTGCACAAAAAAGTTTTAAGGGCTTAAAGTGTACGGATGTGAGGTGTTAGAAAAAAAACGCACTGAAAAGTTCCTTTACATTGTGGTCTATGGGGACTATGTTATTACTATAAATATATATGTACTGTATATGCTTATATACATACAGGCATACCTTGTTTTATTGCGCTTCACTTTATTGCGTTTTTGAAGATATTGCACTTTTTACAAATTGAAGGTTTGTAGCAACCTTGTGTCAAGCAATTATATTGGCAGAATTTTTCCAACATACATACACATAAATATATACAGGAGTACCTCAGAGATATTGCGGGTTTGGTTCCAGATCACTGCAATAAAGCGAATCTAGCAATAAAGTGAGTCACACTCCTAATTTTGTTTCCCATATAACACACTCACACTGACCACACATACTCTCCTATAACACACACACACAAGTCATGACCCCGTAAATATGGTGTCCTGAGCTGTGGTTTGAAGAACCCTGGTCTAGTGGACACAGGGCACCCAGTGAAAATACACATTAGGAGCAGAAGCATAGATGCCTCTCACTGGCACATACATTTAAAAAAAATACATGCATACAAGGTTTCCAAATTCAGAACATCTAGATCTATAAATATTTAAAAAATAAGGAAGCTGATAGTCAAGTACAAAGTCAATATATCCAAGGATTTTGTGCATCCTCACAAGCCCAGTGAATATTCAGAATTACTGTTTATGAAAGTGCAGACGTTTTAAAAATGTCCCTAGTTGTTATATTATTTCCAGCATCATATTTCATCCAGTGCAACCACAATGGATGCATTTTACACATGATATTGGAATAGCAAGACTGTTTTTTATTTGTTTAAAGTGAAAGTAAACTTACATCGTTTGCGATCTTCCCTAATATTCTTTGCCCAAAATTAGTATGACTTTCATTCATGGTTTTTTTCCTCAGTTACCTCTAAATAAAGTTTTCGCCGCAATTAATGTATTTTTTTTAGACTCTAATAATTCAACCCGTATTTTTTTATTTACTTTATTTCCTGATCACGTTTTTTACCTAGCCAATTGAGATTCTGACCGTTAGGCGGCCGTGATGCCACGTCATCCAACTATTTCTTCTTCTGCGCATGCGGCACAAATTTGTTCGGCCAAATTATATTAGGCGCATGCTCCCGATTCGCGCATGCGCATTAAATTTTTGGATGACTACAGCTAATACATTGCTTTCACAACGGATCGCAAAAGTACTATGTTTCTAACGCAATTGGCGCATGCGTGTTGGAGACAGGGTTAGTGGAGAATCGCATGCGCACTAGAGTGTTGAATCCACGATTCGCATGCACAATACTCACGGTACTTGTGAATGAGCAATTGAGATACGTATAAAGCGGATGGGACCGCTCTATACGTCAACACACTAAAATATAGGAAGTAGAGGATGGGAGGAGTAAGTATGAGAACGATAGGACATCAATATGTTATTAAAAATTGACTAATATAATCAATAACTAAAAAATAAAGTTAGGGATCTTAATATATTAATGAAATAGCATACATTGATGTGTTACAAAGGGACAAACTTTACTTTCACTTTGAATGTCTTAAATAAGCACTCAGCATTTTGACATTTGTAAGGGTAATATGGAAACATATCATAAAATAGCATAAATAGCTAAATAAATATATAAATAAATATAATTTATTTTGATTAATATATAAAATAAATAATACATAATACACAATAAATAATATAACGTAATACACAATTGTTTCCCCTCCCTCTAAATATGTTTTACTTTGGTATTTACGTTCTACATACAGTACTGTGCAAAAGTCCTAGCCCACCATTAGATTTGTTGTTTTAGCAATGGCAGAATGGCCATATATAATTATTTCTCAGTCTCTTTATTAGAATACAACCAGAAAATACAGGATACTTGTATGTAGTATTAAAAAAAACAGAATAAAAAAAATCTGAAAAAAAAAAAAAGATTCTATAGGCTAAATTAGCAAGTATTTACTGTGATCTCCCCTTACACTTGAGCAATAGCAGGAACCTGGCTCTTGTAAACCTAAATGGAATGGAACCCTAATTAATGTCATTGTTAACACCTGTATTTGTCTTACTATTTCATGTCAAAATGATTGCTGTGAAAAAAGCCTATTACACCAGCTTTGTGCAAGACATGCTTGAGAATTACATACACATGTGGTATGAGTTTAATTAATTGGAAGCTTGCTAATAAGACCAACTTTCAATCAAAACATTCCATTCAAAATGCCAAAGATCACAGAATTTGACAGACATAAAATAATACTTTTGCATCAGCAAGGCTACTCTCAAAGGAAAATCAGCAAACAAACTGGATACTTAAGATGTGGTATTCAAGATGTTATAAAGAAATTTAAAGAATCAGGAGAAGTCAATGGCAAAAAAAGGCCAAGAAAACATTCAAAATCTGATGAGAATTTTTTCAAAGTTTCTTTTTTGAGAGACAGGAAGAAGTCCAGCAAAGAACTGGCTTAGCATGTGGCAGCTTTATCAGGATGCCAAGTTGGCCCTTCTACAGTCTGAAGAAGCTTGATCAGGAATGGTCTTTATGGAAGGGTAGCAGCCAATAAACCACTTTTTCGGAAGTGGAACAGGGTGTAAAGGCTAAGAACACAAAGATTGGAATGAAGATCAGTGAAAAAGAGTATTATAGAGTGACAAATCAAAGTTTAAAATGTTTGGGTCCAATTATCGACAATATGTGAGAAGAAGAGTTGGAGAGAGATGGAAGAATGACTGCTTGTAGCCTTCAGTGAAAATGGTGGAGGGTCTGTCCTGGTTTGGGGCTGCATTTCTGCCATTATCCGAATTGATGGGATCATGAATGCTGAAAAGTACAGACATGTTTTAATTCATCATGCCATTCTTTCTGGAGAGCACCTGATTGGGAATGATTTTATTTTTCAGCATGCTAACTATCCCAAGCATACTGCTAATGCAGTGAAATCATATTTGGAGAGAAAAACAGCTGAACAAAACAATGATAGTCATGGACTGGCCTCCACAGAGCCCAGACCTAAATATTACAGAGGCAGTATGGGATTCACCTGGACAGAGAAATAAAATAAGACAACATAAATCTAAAGAAGAACTCAGTGAAGTTCTGAAAGTAGCCTGGTATAATATACCAGAACATTACTTCAGAAAACTTCCCCAAAAGAGTTCAAAATGTGCTTATTGCCAAGGGAGGTTACACTAAATACTGACTTTTGCCTTAAGAAGCCATTTTGTTCTGAAAATTGTTTTTTTTATATTTTGTGTACATATTTCTTGTATTTTCTGTTTGTAACTTAATTAACAGACAGAAATATAAATATATATGGTCATTAAAACTTTTCTAAAACATCAAATCTAATGGTGGCCTAAGACTTTTACACAGTACTGTATATCTGATGGTATTTTGCTACAATATGTATATATAACTATATATATATATATATATATATATATATATATATATATATATAAATATATATATATATATATATATATATATATATATATATATACATACATACACTCACCGGCCACTTTATTATGTACACCTGTTCAATTGCTTGGGAAAACAAATTGCTAATCAGCCAATCACATGGCAGTAACTCAATGCATTTAGGAATCTAGATGGCTTGCTGAAGTTCAAACTGAGCATCGGAATGGGGAAGAAAGGGGATTTAAGTGACTGAACGCGGTTGTTGGTGCCAGACAGGCTGGTCTGAGTATTTCAAAAACTGCTGATCTACTGGGATTTTTTATGCACAACCATCTCTAGGGTTTACAGAGAATGGTCTGAAAAACATAAATTATGCTTACCTGATCATTTTCTTTTCTTCTGACGGGAAGAGTCCACAGCTGTATTCATTACTTTTGGGAAATACAGAACCTGGCCACTAGGAGGAGGCAAAGACACCCCAGCCAAAGGCTTAAATACCTCGTCCACTGCACTACTACTAACTGCACATTAGTTAAACTGCCAGCAAAGCCGAACTAGAGACCACTCAGTCCCAAAATCCGTCGAACCCAAACAGCCTCCAAGGAGTCAGCCCTGCGGGTCATGGCTCCCATGAAGGTACCCGGCCATAAGACAAGGACCGCTATTAGCCCCCAAAAAGGAGAACAGATTCCCAAGAAAAATCCAAAGAAGCATTCCACACGACTCCACAAACATAGAACAACCGAAGGTTGTCTTACGATAGTAGCGCCCAGGGAGACAAACCCTCATATCCCTGATCCAGTCACATACTCTAAGGTACTCCAGAAAAACAAGAGTTCCCTGTTGCCTTGATCAGATCGAAACCTGCAGGCTAGGCCAGCAGAGACAGTGGCAATAGGATAACTATCCCAACAATTAGGAAAGAGCTCTCCAAGAGAACACCAAACCGTCTGAATAGGAACTCTCAATGACCAGCTTCCAGGTAAGAAAACTGACTCAAACATCATGAAACTCAAACCACCAAAAGGTGTTTTAAAGCCTGCTAGCACACATTCAAAGTGCAAATAGATGGCTGGATTCAAACTATTAACCTTCCAAATGCTCACAGCCCTCCGAATACCGGGCACCATGAGCATCCCCTCCCAGCACCAGACGCCAGTAGAAAGAGGAGGACATCAAAAGTCCTCCCACCAAAGGGGAGGACCGAATCTGGAAGTAAACGGTCAACACTTAATAAATAACTGATCCCCGAGCTTCCCTCCAGTCAAAGACCGTAAACAAGAGTCCCAGACCTCTGGAAGAGAAAGGAAGGGTCAACGAGGAACAAAGCCCCCGGGTAGACCTCTGACCGCTACTACAAATGGCATGCTACCATGATTCAGGATAGGCATTGTGCACGGGTAAGAGACCCCTACATTGCTGTCTTCCCCAAAAAGGGAACACTTTCCAAGGGAAGAGGACCTTCAGACCCTCAACATCTATATATCAGAATCCAACATTTAGCAGAAGCCCCAACAGGGTTCAAACCCTCAGCCTCCCGCTGCAGGAACGGTGAAACCAATCACTACATCGCATCTCCCTTTCCAGGATTCTGAAAACGCCAGAAGGGAAAAGACCCTTACAAGGCAGGAAAAACAAGGACCCATAGGTTGCCATATAAGGCTGCTTTAGGCAAGGATATTTGTAGGACTTGCATTATGAAGAGTATATAGCCATAGCTGGATTTGAACTCCTGACCTTTAGCTTTCAGGAAACATAGTTTACCATTAAGCCATCGTGGGACACAATCAGATATTAAGGCAAATCCAAACCAGGAGAATCCAACTCCTGCTCTAGAAGAGAAGGGGAACAAGAACAACGGAAAACCACCCTACCATAGAGGTGAGACTCCTCGGCCATATCGCCAACCCAGTTGAAAGACACCTGGAGTCTACAGGAACATCAAATGAGCCAGCAGACCAGTAGGTGCCCGTCAGAAAGACCTAAAGCCTAAAACACAGGCAGATAGGCCTCTCCCTTGAAAAGCAGAGCCCCGGCCTCGTCTGAGATAGGCACACAGGGCCACAAACACCTAAGGTGAGACCGAACCATCCACACCCATCTAGGCAGAGACATGGCCCTAAGCCAAGGTCCTTGAAAAATGGAATCGATCAAAAGATCTAACTTCCAGAGGAACCCTAAGCTGCCTCCTACGATTAGGAATGCACCATCTAAAGTCCATAGACTTGCCGATCAAGCAAGAGCCTCAAACCCAAGAGTCTGAAAGAGCTCCCGAACAGTTTAAGAATTCGGGACTCAGTGCACTTGGATCGCAAGGAAAGCTCGTAGACAAGGGTTAACATGTGTCACATACACTGGTAAGGTAGCACCAACACCTGAAGGTGAATAAGAACCCTGGACATTGCTTGCCATAAAGAGTTAGATGTAAGGCGCCCTCCACGAAGCCCTAACGGAACAGCAAGGCTAAATGGTCAACTACCTGACCCCAGAAGGGCGACCGTCTGTAACCGACCTTGACTCTTCACTGTTAAGCCCCAAGGCTAGAGTTGCAACGAGGATGCAGAACACCAAACGAAGAGACCGTGGTAAGACCAAGGGTATAAAATGGAAGAAACAACAGCCTAAGATCCTTGTAGGATCAATCTTCCAAAAAGAAACCTCTATAACAGGGTAAAAGCTGGAACCTTGCAGCGCCACATAGAAGGCAGGGAACCCCTGTGCACCACCTCTTAGAGTAACGCAACTCTGAGCAGAGGAAGAAGCACATGCACGAGCTTCCAGACCAGATGATCCACCCAAGGCGGTAAGGAAGGAGACTCCGCCACTGTAAGAAAATGTTTAATAGGCTAAAGAGTCAGCATTCGTAAGAACTTCGAGTGAAGACGCAAATAGTTTGCCACTCGGAACACCAGACCACAGGTCACTCACAGCTCCCAACTCCAAAGAAATGGAAACTACGGTTCTGAGTCCCCAGGGACCTGAAGAACCATGATGACCTGCAAAAAAAAATAATATACAACAAGTTCAAGAAATGAGTTCACTGGCTTTCAACACATTAATGACACTTTATCAACTTCAAGTGTGCTCTGGAACACTCCTCACTGCACTCCCCTTGTTAAATTACAACTGTCAGTTGCCCCACGAAAAGATGCAGAAACATTTGTCTCTTACCACTTCCTGGAAATCTGGTTCCGTGCCTTCTTGGTATCCCGGATCTCTGCCGTAGTAGGGAGCTAATACCCGTTTCCCTACGGGATGCAGCTAACTTGTCTGCTCTCTCCTACCTCGTACAGCACGTATGTCCGGTACTGTCCACAGCACACTTCTGGTAGCATCTCTGTTGGGGGAGGAGTGAGTGCTGCGCCTAAACACCATATGTTTGTACTGCAAGCTTTTTCAATTTCTTTCTATGTCCCAGACGAGTGGCCCGAAACTGCTGACCTTAGATCGGTACTTACAACCCTCCAGTCAGAGGGGTTGTATTTAAACAGTAGGCCCCATACTTTGATATGATCCGAGCCCGGAGTCCATAGCAATAGGCCAAGTGACATTCAGAATCTGACAGGATTAAATCAGCACCACAAGGGTGACATGAACCCAGGGACAGCCGAAAAGCGTCCGACCAGTACCTGCCTGGTATAAGGATACTCCAGAACTGCCCAAGGTCCAAGAAAATTTGACCCGAAGGATCAATAAATGATCCGAGGAAGTGCCCACGCGACCACCAAATCACAAGTATCAGTTCCAGAGAAGAACATTCTCAAAAATGAATATCTAACAGACATGAGCTCAAGAAAAAACAAATTAAACAAATCCAATCGGATCGAAAATAAAATGAAGGCAGCACCCATCGGGTGACCGCCCAAGGTGAATGAGAACACCACCGGGACCAGCCGATCAGAGGCCCCATTCACCCAAGCTCAGAACTGGAACTGAAACATAAAGAAAAAATAAAACAGAGACGTTAAGGAGATTGGCTTCATCCCTAAATGTCATATCCAATTTGCCATCCAGCATCTAAGGCCTCGGATCCCTCGGCCCACTCGGACTGAGATCCTCCAACATTGCCAAAACATGTCTTAAAAGAACACAAAGACGTGCCCTGGCCCAGAGGTTGGGCCCCTGAAGCCTCAGAGGCCAGCGCTTCCCCAAAAGGCCAAACTGAATCAGGCGATCGCACGCCCGACGGGCCCTGGTTAACAGAACACCGACAGTATCTTAGAAACATTATACTTGGGAGGTATAAATGAGTCAACACCATAGAAATGGCAATGCGGAACTGGAGGAAACAAGCCGCCCTCCAGAGAAGGAGTAAAGGCCATAGGGACACCTGCTTGCGTAGTTGAGAAAGGATCATGGAAACCTCGGAGGCGGATGGCTCAATGGACCCTAAGCTCCCTGATTTGGGAGAAGAGAGTACTCTAGAATGGCAATCGGAACATAACTGATGGGCATTGATTACCCGGGCCATTTCATATTCATCAAAAGACGCATTCTTCGTATCAGAGACATCCTCCATAATTTTAGGATTACAAAAAACTAACTGGCACCCTTTTTACACCCCCAATGGCTGGGGCACTCACCACCACCTGTGAACCAGACAAATCACGAGCCAGACTCTCTCTGTCGCACACAGTCAGCATACAGGAGTGAGAAACAACGTAGCCACACCCGTCACAAGGTGCACCGTGCCAGTCACCAAAAGGGTGCGCAATCTCAAGTGATCCCATCACTGAGATAAGGCCGTTATATTCCGAAAGACCGAGAGCCTAGGTATTGCTACACAGCAGATAGAACCACATAACAAACATGATTAAAGTCCCCCCTGTTCAATAACCCCCTTCAGGAGATATTAACCCATGATTCCTCATTAAGATAAAAGGAGTCCAACTGGAACCCTTCCTTGTTTCGTTAACATTACATTCACATATCGAAATAAAATGAACCAATCTTACCGGAATCTTCTCCATGGAACAGGAACATGGCCCTTCAAGGGTGACAGATAGTAGCCTCCCTTCTGACATGGACTTGAGTAAATAAAGGTAGGCAGCGGAACTCATCAACGCTGATTACGAAGGAGCTGTTATTATGAGTCGGTATGGGTTTGCAGAAAAACTCTCCCTGCATCTCCGGACTCTAACTTTCATCCATGCTCTCACTGAGAGGCTGATAGGATAACTTAAAACTTCAGTACCATTGCGAAAAGTACTACCCTCCATAAGAGACTATCTCGAACTTCTGACACTTCTGTGCCAACCTCCTGTGACGAGAGGCAAAGAATGACTGGGGGATGAGGGAAGTGGGGGAGGAATTTAAGCCTTTGTTTGGGTGTCTTTGCCTCCTCCTGGTGGCCAGGTTCTGTATTTCCCAAAAGTAATGAATGCAGCTGTGGACTCATTTAAGAAGAAATTCCCATTTAAGAAGAAAAGAGAAAATATCCAGTGAGCGGCAGTTGTGTGGATGAAAATGCCTTGTTGATGTCAGAGGTCAGAGGAGAATGGGCAGACTGGTTTGAGATGATAAAAAGGTAACAGTAATTATAACAACTAATCGTTAGAACCAAGGTATGCAGAATACCATCTCTGAACGCACAACACATCGAACCTTGAAACAGATGGACTACAGCAGCAGAAGAACAGAAGACCACACCAGGTGTGACTCATGTCAGCTAAGAACAGGAAACTAAGGCTATATTTTGAATAGGCTCACCAACATTGGACAATAGAAGAGTGGAAAAGCGTTCCCTGGTCTGATGAGTCTCAATGTCAGCTTTGTCATTCAGATGGTAGGGTCAGAATTTGGAATAAACAACATGAAAGCATGGATCCATCCTGCCTTGTATCAACAGTTCAGGCTGGTGGTAGTGGTGTAATGGTGTGGGGGATATTTTCTTGGCACACTTTGGGCCCCTTAGTACCAACTGAGCATTGTTGGTCACCAGATCTCAATCCAATAGAGCACCTTTGGGATGTGGTGGACAGGAGATTCGCATCATGGATGTGCAGTCGACAAATCTGCAGCAACTGCGTGGTGCTATCAAGTCAATATGGACCAAAATGTCTGAGGAATGTTTCCAACACCTTTAAGAATTAAGGCAGTTCTGAAGGCAAAAGGGGGTCCAACCCGGTACTAGCAAGGTGTACCTAATAAAGTAGCCGGAGAGTGTATATATATATATATATATATTTATATATATATATGTAGATACAAGAGGATGTAATATAGCTAGAGGGCGCACTACACTATCTATAGATAATCTGATAATTGATAATGTCTATAAGTCTCCTAAATATTGGGAGCTTTGCCAAATCAATTGAGATACGATGAAAAAAGTATATATGAATGAATTCCAATTATGTGTGATGGAATATATAGTGAATTGATAAAGATACTATTAATGCTGTGTTTCACAAAAAGACTAAAATTAAATAATTGATTAAAAGTTAAATAACAGGTTAGAAAATGAATAGCAGGTTAAAAAATGGCTCAGAAATAAATCTTTGATTTGGCAAAGCTCCCAATATTTAGGAGACTTTTAGACATTATCAGATTATCTATAGATAGTGTAGTGTGCCCCCTAGCTCTATTACATCCTCTTGTATCTGCAATTTTTCTATATAAATTCAGGAGTATTTTGGGAAACTCCTGTCTTGATAGATAGACTTGGGCAGCATATAATATTTTTAGCTCTTGAGGGCTATTCTGTGACAGACTCACAATTCTTTGTTTGTATATATATATATATATATATATATATATATGTATTTATATATATATATATATATATATATATATATATATATATATATATATATATATATATATATATATATATATATAAAATAGGGCTGAGTGATATGGGGGGGAAAATCGTGATTTTCTTAAAAATTACTATAACACATTACTTTTTCAATAAAGAGTTTATTTAACACTACACAATCTTAATGTACATGTTTCTCAATGTTGAATACACTCTGGGAGCATAAAAATACAAACCACATATGAATATATGTATGTATGTATATATATATATATATATATATATATATAAATCTTCTTTTTTAAAACATTTTATCTTGACTGAAAATGAGCCCTGCTCCTGTCCAGGAATCCAATAGAGGCATATAGCAGTAGGGGTGGGGGCTGATTCTTTCAGAAATGCTGTGCCTTGCTGATATCAAATACATTGTAAATGAAGTTAACCCAGCAGCTAGCTAGCAGAGGGGACTGCAGTTCTAGCCTTTTTGGCAGCCGTGGGGTTAACTGCATCTGCTATGTATTTGAGCTGTTTCTCAGAGAGCAGGAGATTGTGTGAGAAGTTCCATAATGTTTACATACCCTAAGTTTAAGACTGCAGACGTCCCTAAGGGGAAATATAAGTAAGTGGCTTTCCCTACTGAGATCACAAACAGAATGTGAAAGTAAAACCGCCATTTTACAAATGTGTGCTAAAAGCAACCACTAGATGGAGCTGGTTTGCAAGAAATCACATACAAATCAATGCAGTACAGACACATCGGAAGATTCTTTTCAACAAAAAAAATTGCATACTCTCGTGGTTTTAAAACTGTGGTGATTAATCGTGTTTTAAAACTGCATCTGTGATTAATCGTGCAGCCCAAATAAATATATATATATATATATATATATATATATATATATATATATATATCCAGTATATATATATATATATATATATATATATATATATATATAGAGAGAGAGAGAGAGAGAGAGAGAGATGATTATATATAGGTATAGATATATATAGGAATATCTATTTAAAAATACATATAACATATTCTGCTATGTGAAGAACATTGGAATGTGAAGTATTTACAGTAAATACAAAGTATAGCACTTTATAAAAAATGAATATTGCATAAATATGCTTTTTCATCTACTTAAAGGGCTCCAATGTACTTATATACATACATATGTCTATATGTGTGTACATATATATTTATGTGTTTATATGTGTATATATGTTTGTAAGTACATATATATACAAATAAATACATATGTACACACACACATATAACTTAAATTATGCTTACCTGATCATTTTCTTTTCTTCAGATGGAAAGAGTCCACAGCTGCATTCATTACTTTCGGGAATTTAGAATCTGGCCACCAGGAGGAGGCAAAGACACCCCAGCCAAAGGCTTAAATACTTCCCCCACTTCCCTCGTCCCCCAGTCATTCTGCCGAGGGAACAAGGAACAGTAGTAGAAATATTAGGGTGAAAAAGGTGCCAGAAGAACAAAAATAACAGACGCCCCACAGAAAAAATATGCGCAGGGAGCTGTGGACTCTTTCCATCTGAAGAAAAGAAAATGATCCGGTAAGCATAATTTAAGTTTTTCTTCATAAATGGAAAGAGTCCACAGCTGCATTCATTACTTTTGGGAAAACAATACCCAAGCTATAGAGGACACTGAATGCAAAATCAGGAGGGTACAAGAGGCGGCCCATTCTGAGGGCACCAGGCCTAAACACCCCTACCCAACAACATCTTGCTTCGTCCGAAGCCGAGAACAACCTTGAAAAAGAAAAGTAAAAGGCCCAAGGACCCTGACCGCAGATAGTCCCCAAGCCTTGCTAGAGACCGCAGGAACTAGACTTTACTGAGTCAACAGCCTCCAGGAGACACCGTCACCCAGCAGTCAGTCTCCAAACAACACACTGCTTACTAAAGAAAGGGCACAAATTACCGTATTCTTCCACAAGAAGAAAAGACACAGAGAAAACATGAATGTTCTTGTAAAGCGCGGCTAATCCCCCTTAAGGGACTCAAGGCACTGCTCATCTTATCAACTTCAAAAGGAGGAAGGCTGAGGGGCGGAGCCAGCCACTGTACTGCAAGGACGTGCAGACACTGAGCTCTTAAGCATAAAAGCCTAAAATAAGTTTTTTTTATAAGTTTGTTCCTATTAATTTCGGCCAAACTACAGAGAAACATTATCCAGGACCCTAGTATCATATCTTGGGGCTTAATTTTACTACTTTGGAGTGACTTGGGCTTATACTGATCTGCCAAGCTGGTCGGACACAAATTTGCCACCTATACTGCCGGGACTGTTGCCTGCTTCTGTTCTGGAGGGTTGGGGCTCCACTCCAGAACAACTAAACTTTACCCCACCTTTAATAGGCACTGCTGAGGGGACCCTTGTGCAGCTGAGAGGTGTCCGGTGAAGAGAAAAAGTGGAAACAACATAAAGAAAATTTTTCCAAGGGTCTACCTGAAGTTGGTCCTGTGAGCCCTTGTCTGAGTGCCGCTGCAGCGGCGGTTCCTGGTCTCCAGAGGGTCGGGGCTCCGCTCCGGAGATTCGGCTGCGCTTCTTAACTGCCTGGTAGGATTGAAGCTGTTTGTCCCTGCATTGCTCTGGAGGGTTGGGGATCCACTCCGGAGCATATCACTGTAAGGCCTTTTACTTACCGGAGGTCGGTTGCTGCCCTAGGGACCGACTTGGCCTCTCTGAACATCCCTGATTGCTGGGGCAGGAGCCCGAAGTGAGGCACTGATATCACCTGTGGGGAAGGGGATCCGGCCCCACTAGGACCAGACGGAGCTTTAGTGGGACACGAAAAGCCTGTACACCCCCCTGTTGTACGACTCAGTGGTGAAGGCGCGAAAATCAGCCATTTTGGGCCTAGGTGCTTCTATCTAGGCTGCGTCTAATAGGATCATGTAGCTGAGGGGCGGTGTCTTGATTATTTGCTCCAAGCCACTCCGGGCATACTTGACACACACCACTAGCTTTGTATAACTTTCTGGATGAAGGGAGAGCTGATGACAGTGGTGGTTCCTCCCGGTCTATGAGTAGGCCTCACCCACGTGGGAGTTTCAGGTACTGGTCCCCTGCATTGCATTACATACATAAAGGTCTCTGCCACCACATGACTATACGTTAGTGCATTGAATAAATTTGCTGAGACACACTATACCTTACCTCAGTTTGGGGTCCCCCCCTCCTTCCAGTCACACCGGTTACCCCTAGTATCACAGATTGCTGATGGACTGTTGATACTGCCTGACCTACTTGGGTGCCAAGAGATAATTCTTTGTGAACTTGTGGAAGTGCATCACTTTTAACTGTCCCTGATTGATTCATTTACAGCACATTACTGTGGCAAAGAGTATTAGGGGAGCATAAGCTTGCACAGGGAACAGGGTTTTACCAGGCATTGAGAGGAAACAAGAAGATCTTATGGTGGATCATGCTGGGTGGGCCAGACACAAAGCCTGACGCATCAACTATCTTCCTTAGAGGCGAAAGTGGCGGATCTGGAAGATAGATCCAGGCGAAATAATGTGAGACTTAGAGGAATCCCTGAGTCGGTTCTTCCGCAAGACCTGGAAGAATATGCTCACCGCCTTTTCCAGTCAATTCTTGGGCCTGCTGCTGGAGATGCAAATAGTATAGACCGAATTCACCGGACGGCGAGACCTAGAAATCTTCCTCCTGGTAAACCTAGAGACACTATAGCCCGCTTACACTACTACTCATACAAAGATAAACTGATGAGAGCAATGCTGCGCTCACCACAACTTAATGGGCAATTTAGAGGGGTCTCGCTGTTCCCAGACTTGTCCTCCTACACCTTGGCTCAAAGGAGAAGTTTTGCAGAGGTCACCAAAGTTCTAAGAAGCAATCAAGTTCTATATAGATGGGGATTCCCAACCAAACTAATAGTTACTAAGGATGGAGCCCAGCATACCATTTTGACTCCCCAACAAGGGCAGGAGCTCATTAGGATGTGGCAGCTGCTGCAGCAAGATGGGTCCCCATCAGCCTCCCCGAGGAGGCCCTCTATGGATCATAACGTGCCCACCCACCCATGCAGAAGGAGCCCAGATCTGAGGGCGAATGCCCAGGAATGGAACCCAGGAAGCCCATAGCCCTGAGACTGACTCACTGCTCTTCTAGGCCTGACTTACTTTCTTCCCCCTAGTGGAATCTTATTTGGACATGATTACCTGCACACCCTAGAGGGTTTTAGGGGTTTCGGAGTAACTTAGGGCCTGAAGCTATTTCTTCCAGCCTTATTTAATTTTTGGCACAAGGTCTGCATATGTTTAGCCATTTTAGGTTCATCTGGAGACACACTAGTGGGTCTCAATTATGCAGAGAAAATGGGTAGGCATGCAGAAGTTAAATGCAAATGGTACCACTGAATATTTCCTTGTTTCATAAGTAATGATTGTTAGTTTGACAAAGTGGATTACAAGGATGCTGTTATTTAGGGCCTATAAAGGCTATATTAGGTCACTGTTTTTTTATATATGTTTATACTTTTGTTGATGTTGTCTTATTACATTTAATCCTCTAGTTACAGGTTTAGGGGGTGGGGGGTCTGTGGGTCTTTTGCTGGCTCCGCCCCCTCTTTAATCTTTCATCTCATTCCATCCCATCTCATCCCCTCCCGTTTCGCCTTCACCATCTCACCTCATCTACTTTTGTCCCATTCTACCTCATTTCATTGTTCTCACCCGGCTACATGCCATATCACTTTATGCCATTACTCCCTAACTCACCAAAACTAAGATTTACTTGCGGTTAGGGGAACCTTGAGCCCTCCGCATACCCCCGGCGGAGTTGGGAGCTCTCTGCCATCTCGGGGCGGCGGGGCGTTTGGCCTGGTTGGTCTCAGTTTTATATCTTCTCCCTTATACAGGCTTTCCTTACTAAAACTTTCATTTTATTTCCTTTGTTTCTTCCCTTTTTTTTCCCTTCTCTCTTTTCTCCTGTACTGGTGTCCCCTTATAGCTATGAGACATGAAACTATGCATTTTGAACACCAGAGGCCTTAACTCTCCGACTAAAGTGAGTTTACTACTTAAATTTCTGAAATGTCACCGCATTGATATAGCTCTCCTCCAGGAGATCCACTGGACGGAAGATACAGCCGCCAGATTTAAACCGCTACACTACCCAGTTAATATCTCATCCACATTTTATAAGAAGGCAAGGGAGGTGACGATACTGATAGGAGAGCAAGTGGCTTATGAACCTATATACACAGATTGTGATGCGGCAGGCAGGTATGTAATCTGTGTGTGTCGCCTTGATTGTATTCTGTATACGCTGGTGGCTATATATGTACCCAACACTAATCAAGCTAGTTTCCTTAGGAAGCTCCTCCGGAAAGTAGATAAAGTGAAGCAGGGCCACATCCTCTTCGCTGGGGACTTCAATATGATTTGGGACCCCGGGAAAGATAGGAGGGGGAACACTACACTGATCAGAGATAGGAATAGGGATTTCACCTCTCAAAAATTTAGGGAACTCTCTGCCCAGAATGATCTCCACGATGTCTGGAGGGCTTTACACCCTGACTCCTGCGACCATACCTTTTACTCAGCTCCTCTCTCATCTTTCTCCAGGCTGGACTAGATCTTCTGCGATCCTTGGGCTCTGCAGAAGGTGCGAAGTTCCATCATAATGCCATTTACATGGTCTGACCATGATGCGGTGGTGGTTACCTTAGACGCGAAGGTGCCTATGAGGGGCCCAAGAGATGGCGTATGCCTGACCACTTATTTCAAGATATTGCCATGCCTGAATGATCCAGAGAAACCATAGACTTTCTGAGGATCGATAACACCGGGGAAACTTCGGTGCCCATAGTTTGGCTGGCACTGAAAGCTTATATGAGAGGACTCCTCATAAAAAAGGAATCGTAAAATAAAAAACAGAGAAAAAAGTCCCTGGCACAACTATATTGCAAGCTGGGGGTGCTTAGGTGGAGGGCTGAGACCAGCGCCTCCTCCACAGAAGTCACTAAGTGGCAAGAAGTAAAGGCACAAATCCGAAACATGGAGTTGGAGCAAACACAAAAAAATCTTAAGTATTTAAAGCTGAAATTTTACCATAGTGGCAACAAGGCTGATCGCTTGCTAGCAAATAAACTTTGCCAAAAAACATTATTAAATAGAATATCTTATATACAAACAGGGGAGGGGAGGTGCTATTCACCTAGGGCCTTAAGTGAAGCCTTTGTTGAGTACTACAGTAGGCTCTACCAGATATCCTCTTCGGAGCGGAGGCAAACTCTCCCAAGAGAGGATATAGCAAGCTTTTTGCATAATCTCAATTTACCTAAGGTCCCTAATGAAGCTGAAGAGTCTTTATTAGCCGCTATCACTATCACCGAAGTGATCCAGGCCATAAAGGGTTTAAAATTACATAAGGCCCCGGGACCCGATGGCTTTTCCTCTATATTTTACAAGAAACTTTCGGTTGAAATTGGTCCCATCCTAGTATCTGTATTTAACTCAGCTCTCCAGACTGGGTATTTCCCTAGAGAATACTTAGAGGCGGAAATTGTGACCGTTCCTAAACCAGGTAAAGACCCGAGCAGATACGAAAGCTATCAGCCTATATCCCTGATAAATGTGGATATAAAACTTTATTCGAAAATTCTGGCTGATAGGCTGAGCAGAATACTCCCCTCTCTGGTCCATCTGGACCAGGTGGGGTTTGTCCAGGGCCGCCAGGGCTCGGACAATACGTGCCGCCTGCTGGACATCCTTACTGAATCCAAATCTCTGGGGCTCCCACTCGTTGCCTTGTCATTGGATGCAGAAAAAGCTTTTGACAGGGTGCGGTGGGAGTATATGGAGGAGGTTCTGAGGGCCTTTGGGTTTTCGGCTCATCTCGTTAGTGCCATCATGGCACTGTACACGGGCCCTTCAGCCAGAATTAGAGGAAAAGGGTTCTGCTCTGATTCTTTCGAGATTAGAAATGGGACCAGATAAGGGTGCCCACTGTCCCCGTTGCTCTTTGTACTGTCAATTGAGCCTCTGGCAACCATGATCAGACAAGCATATGAAGTGCAGGGACTGTTGATTCACGACACTATGCAGAAGCTTGCTCTAATTGCTGATGATCTCACTCTGTTCATTACAGAACCTGAGACCTCATTACCGGCGGTTTTTGAATGTCTACGGAAGTTCGGTGAGATGTCATACTATAGGCTCAACTATATAAAGACAGAGGCCTTGGCGTTAAATCTCCCCGCAGCACAGTTCTCCTGGTTTAAAGAGACTTACCCATTTGCTTGGTCTACAACCGAGCTAAAACATTTAGGGATTATCCTTTCCCCAGACCCGAAAACGGTAATTCGGGCAAATTATGATCCTCTGCTAAAAGAATTTGAAACTCTTACTGCGAAGTGGGCTAAGTACGAGATATAATCGATTGGGAGAATACAGTCGGTAAAGATGTCGCTTTTACTCAAGGTCACGTACCTACCTCTTTCGATGTATTCCGTTAATAGTCCCGAATTATATCCTCAGCCGATTCCAATCAGTGATAAACAGGTTTATCTGGCAGGACAAGCTATGCAGAAGCTACAACGGCCTATTCTCCATGGAGGGTTGGCGGCTCCCAATATCTGTAAGTACGATAAGGCGGCCATGCTTTCTCATGTGACAGCATGGGGGGCCCCGCCTGAGGAAACCAGATGGGGACAACTTGAGCAGGCTGTGCTCCCTTCGGGTTTATTACTTGAAGACCTTATATGGGTCCCCCAAAATACAGATGTACTCGTGGGAGTTGATAACCCTATTATTAAAGCAGGCATTAAAATTTGGAGGGAACTTCGGGGCTTGGCTCGAGTCGCTCCTCATCCATCTCCCGTGCATTCAGTTAGAACACTATTATCCTGTCTGCTGGAGTCACACTCGCAGATGTGGACTGTTTGGGGTATTAAGCATGTCCGGGATCTTTATACACCGCGGGGCTTGGCGATCCAAGCTCCGGATTTCTCAAGCATAGATATTCCCAAAAAGTTCCACTTTGAATATTTCAGGCTCATATCTTTGATGGTATCCTGGAAGTTCCAAAAGAGCAAACCTAGAGAAATGACCCAATGGGAAAAGAGGTGGCTCATGGGCAAGCCTCTCCGAAAGGCCATGACAATACATTATCAACTCCTATTAGACTCAGAAGGATTTGCAAAAACATTCCGCATCGTGGAATGGGAGAGAGATATGAGGAGGGAGCATACGGAATCGGAGTGGCAGCAGGCTGTTCAGCACACTAGAGCAGCAATACATTGCGTCACACTGTATGAGCTATACATAAAATTAGTCCTGCGCTGGCATAGAGTACCAGACAGCTTACATAAGATGTTCCCACAGACTTCAGACAGATGCTGGAGGGGATGTGGCCAAAGGGGTTCTCATTTCCATATCTGGTGGAGCTGTAAAAGAATACAGGGGATTTGGGAACAGGTGGTGACACTGTTAGATCAATTGGGCTTACGGACTGACACTAGACACTGCCCTATTTCATTTAGGACTGGGGAAACTGGCCCAACCTGAGAGGATGCTATGTGTTGTTATCCTTCTGGCCGCGAAATTAGCAATTGCAAGATGCTGGTTGGGGAAATCACAGGTCTCACTCAATATGATACACGGCATCATTGAATATATCCGTTCTATGGAAGAATTCTCTTTGAGATCCGTGGGCAAAGTAGGCTTACATGGACAAATTTGGGCACTTTTGGAAACTGGGTGGAAATAGAAAGTTACTTGGGGTGTAACAGCCCTTTGCGAAGAGGTGCCAGGGGTAGCATAGGAGGGGTCATTTGCACATGCAAGAAGGAACAGGTCCTTGGTTCCTCCTCTTGACACCCCCCTCCCCTCTCTTTATCCCTTTTCTTTATCCTTTTTTTTTTTTTCTACCTCTATTCTCCTTTTTACCCTCAGACACTCTGTCGCCCCGATGAGCTTATTTCTATTTACCATCAAACAAATGTATAAATTCGCCTGGATTTGGTCAGCCCATAAAGCTACACCATCACACCTCGTATCAGCTAAAGCTCGAGGAGGTGACACATTCCGGGCGATACTCAAGTAGACTCTTAGTTAATTTCTTTTGGTAGGTGTCATTTAATCTAAAGCTATGGTTCTTGAACTGATCATCGACAGGGATAAGCCTGCATATATTAAGCACCAATTATTGATTATAGGCTTATGGTAGAGAGTTCTGATGCGACTTATGTTTACTGTCTGTTGAAAATGAAGTTATGTAAAATGAGGTACTATTCATGGCTAAGCAATATCCTCCCTGGATTGAACTCAAGGGGACTACATAATTCTAAGGGCATGCCTGTTATACGGGTCTTTCATAATCTGATGTATGTCATACAGGCATGTTGCCATGATATTCTCATGTAAATGTACTTTCTTGTATGTTATATTACCTCAATAAAAAAAATATTAAAAAAAATATAAAAAAAAAAAAAGGAGGAAGGCTGAGTAGATCAAACTTGCAACCCTCGGTTCACTACAGCACAGAGTAGCCACAGTGCTATGCTGAGCTAGCTGTCCAGCTAGCTGAGCTAGCTGTCCAGCTAGCATAAGGAACTCCAGACCAACAGAGACCCACCAGTCTCATAGAAACAAGGAGAGGCAATGCCCAGACCCAGGAAAATACAGAAATGACTGAAAAAAGACTGGGAGTCTGAAATAGAGAGGATCTTCCCCTAACACAGTGCAACCGCACTCTAAAAAGCAACTGAAGACTAAGGTCCCCAAGTCGCAAAAAGGTAGCTCAGAATACCAAAAAATTCAGAAACGAAACCTCGTGCGCAAGCTCAGATAGGTCTGACAAACACCACCTGAAGCAAAAACACTGCACGCTGCAGTCATGTAAAAATGACTCAGAAACTTAAATACTTGCAGGGCAAGCAGAAAGCAGCTGAAGATAGGATCCTTCAGATTGCTAAGTATCCACTAACCAGCGGATAACGTGCAGGCTATCTAAGAGCTGCCAGTCCTTCCCACAAACCTTGAACATGGAGAAAGGAGAAACCTCAAGAGGCTTACCGTACCTTGAATGCTCCGAGGACGAATTTAGCAGAGCAACAGATCTCAGATCCTGCTCCAACACCGGACCAGCGCAAGCGACAGACATGTCTGATAGACAGAAGGGAGAGAAAGACCCCAACCATAAGCCCCCAGGGAATGGAAAGAAAAAGGGGGGACTCACCCACCCCAACAGAGCTCGGGTGCCAACCCAATCCGCTCCTCCAAAATAAGGCACTCCCAAGGAAAACCCTGTGGGGCCTGGAACAGAGAAAAGTGCAATAGATCCGTAGGAAGACCTGTCACAGTTCTCTTAGACAGTCTCTACATAGAGAGATCAAATTCCAACAGGTGGAACAGAGCCCGCAGAGCAGCAGATACTGCCCCTTACATAAATAAGCCACCTGATCCAACCTCCTACACACAGGGCAGGACAAAGACCCCCCAGAGAGAGGAAACCCCAGCTTATAAGGAAAACAAACTATCCCCTCAAAAGGGAAGGGCACAGATAAGAACAGCGTACATGTCCACAAGACATGAAGCCATAGTACGATCAAAACATGGAATGAATGAGAAAATCATCCAGACACCACTTTTGACCCAACAGAGAAAAAACTCCCCATGGAGAGGAGCACACTCCGTCCGAAGAAGTCAGGCCTAGAAGAAGTTTATAACCAGTACTTGAAGGTGGATCTGAACTCTGGCCTTCCTGCTTGCAAGCCCAAAGAGCTAACCCCTATGTCGCAACATAGGGTCCCTGAAACCCAAAAGAGAGTAGAAAGAAAGGCTAGTCTCCATAATCCTTTTAGATTAACGTTCCAGAGGACCACACCCAAGGGAGAAGAATGCAAAGCATCCTGTAATCAGGCAGAAAAACATCCCCTAAGCAAAAAGCTTGGAAAAAGAGACAATACCTCCTATCCCCCCTGATATGGAAACGACTAACTCCTGAAGAATGACAGAGCCTCACAGCCTTCACTTCCTAATTAAGCGGCCAAAACCACCAGAAAAACCGAACAAAGTCCAAAAAGTCTTGACCTAAAGGAAGAGAACCTATACAAGGAACAAGTCTTAAAAGGACACTTCCAAAGAGACCATGAAAGGCAAAACCGTAAGAACGGCGGTATGAAGGACCTAAATCCTCCAAGCCTCTAACCCACAACGGGAAGGAACATGCTAGTTCCGGAAAAATTGGAAACGACCGAGCATGTCGCCCCGGATCTCAACGGAGTCCCGGCCCACTAGATTGAAAGGTGAATGAGGACTGTACCAATCCCCCATGCCCCTAAGCAGCCACGGACCCTCAAGTCCTCTCAGGATGCTAGTTGAAGCTTGTAAAATAAAACAAGTAAACAACACAAATCATATTGTGATCACTAGGCGCCCTCACCGGACCAACCGGACATAAAAAGGCACCACGTGTCTGAACTAGGCCTCAAAGACAGAAGGATTTGTACCCAGTCAAGACCAGCCTGAAACCAAGGGCCCCAGCACTATCAAGGCCACATACAGTCTCCCGCGAAATGGAGGGAGAAGAAAATTCCTGAAGGAAACCTCACACCACAACATGAGACCATTAGACCAAATAAAAATCATCCTCACCGGATGAAAATAAAAGATAAGGCAACCCATCGGTTATCGCCCAGAAAGAATGGAAAGACCCGCAGGACCAGCCCAACAGGGATCCGAGACTTCCAAGCTCAGAACTGGAAAGGATACACAAATAACAAAGACTATAAGAAGATTACTTCATCCTCTTATGTCTATGCATGCAAGCCAGTTGAAGATTAAGACTGAGAATCCCCAGACCCATTAAGAGTGGGATCCTCTAGCAATGCCAAAAACATGCCTTAGTAAAAAATGAAGGCATGCCAGTCTATAACGAAAGGTGCAACATACCTCCGCTGGGACAAAAGAAAACACCGGCCCCGAAGGTTGACCCCCTGAGGCCTCAGGGGAAGTCGCTACCCCGGAGGGCTGAACTGGACCAGGCGATCCCATGCCTGACGAGTCCCGGTTAACGGAACACGGACAATATCGTAAGCACACTCCTGGGAGGTGCAGATTTGCCAGCACCAAAGATAAGGCCATGCGGAACCGTGTTGTAACCTCCAGTGGGAACAGGCTTCTGCCATGAACTTGAGAGAAAAAAGCAGACAGCGAAACTCGTCAATGCTTATTGCTTGTGGAGCTGTTAATATGAGTCGGGATGGTTTCGCAGAAGAACTCCCCCTGCATCTCCGGACTCTAACTTTCACCCATGCTCTCACTGAGAGGCTGACAGGACTACTTAAAACTCCAGTCCCATGCTGAAGAGTACTATCATCCATAAGAGACTATAGAAAACTTCTGACACTTCTCTGCCAACCTCCTGGGACGAAAAGCAAAGAATGACTGGGGGATGAAGGAAGTGGGGGAGGTATTTAAGCCTTTGGCTGGGGTGTCTTTGCCTCCTCCTGGTGGCCAGGTTCTGAATTCCCAAAAGTAATGAATGCAGCTGTGGACTCTTTCCATTTATGAAAACAAAACAAAATATATATATATATATACATATATATATATATATATATATATATATATACACACACATACATATATATTTAGACATGTATATGTATGTATCTCTATGTTAAAGCCCTTTGCATCCTTTTTTCTAACACCTGAGACCTCATATCTTTGAGCTCTTATAAATTTTTCATGCAATATTTTATTTAAATAATTTTTGTTAGATGGCGTTATTATGAGTGCAACTGTACTTTTTAATGTATTTTTGATTTTTGTTTTGCAAAACAGTTAACCAGAGCTCTGAGGTCATGTTATCCTGACACACGTTAAATTCATTGCGCTCAATCAATTGCCTTTACTTTTAACTTGTAATATGAGTGCATTATCCGACGCACGCAAACCTCAGTGATAAACCCGATATTGATTGCGTGTAAATCAGATTTTTTTAAATTTTAATCAGATTTTTTTTTTAAATAGATAGTTTCTATTTAAAGAGACACAATACTCATATGCTAAATCACTTGAAACTGATGCAGTATAACTGTAAAAAGCTGACAGAAAAATATCACCTGAGCATCTATATGTAAAAAAAGAAAGATATTTTACCTCACAATCTCCTCAGCTCAGCAGAGTAAGTTCTGTGTAAAAAGTTATACTTCACCTGCTCCCAGCTGCAGGTAAAAATAAAAAAAAAATGAAGAAATGAACAGCAGCCAATCAGCATAAGCAGTGCTGAGGTCATGAACTCTTACTGTGATCTCATGAGATTTGACTTAACTCTCATGAGATTTCATAGTAAGCTTCCTTTACCTGATTGGTGAAATAATATGAGAGTGCACAAAGCTCATCCTTTCAGTTGTCCCGGGACAGACATACTAATATGCTGCTTAGAAATCCTTTACAATGGGAGGTGGCTACTGAGGAACTTTTGAGGTAAAATATCTTTCTTTTTTTTTCATAGAGATGTTCAGGAGATATTTTCTAGTCAGCTTTTTACAGCTATGCTGCATAACTTTCAAGTGTTTAAACATTTGGGTATTATGGCCCTTTAGGATACATTATAATCTATAGGTTATTCATCCTGAAATATAGATTTGTTTTTTTTATTATATAGCAAGATGCTGTATATTCATGGCTGTTATGTTTTACTAATCCAATCACAATGTCATGCTCTCCCAGATGTTTCTGTAAGATTATTTTTGGCAATTTTTTTAGCTTAAAGATATTTTCACATATTGGGCTAGATTCCGAGTGGAGAACTATTAAGCGCTGCAGCTCAAGCATAAATTTCGCTAGACGGAAGCTTTATGCGACCGAATGGAACTTGATGTGCGCTAACTAAATATTGCAACCACTTTACTGTATTCTCCCTATGTAAGTCTAACACCTATCACGCTTGCCCTAATCCGAGTTATGAATAGTTCACATTCAATGTTTTTCGTATACAGAAACATTTAATTATTATTGTAAATATATTATTCCTATATCTATATATCTATTCCTATAGAAATATAGGTATAGATATCTATTTTAATAAAAATCATGCATCAGGTTTGCAATTTAGGTCTAATGAGGTGTAGGTTTAGCGCACATGAAGAATTGCTAATAATAATTTAAAAATATTATACATACTGTTAAAAATGATAAATAATCCATAGAATGTATCTATATTTCTTTACAGTATGTATATTCATTTTATTTATTTAATTATTTTTTAATATTTAATATTTCAATAATTCACATTGAAGTTAGCAATTCTTCATGTGCTCTAACCTGAAACCAAGTCAAATCTAAAATTAAATAAATTATTCTTATTTAAAACTAAATACTTACCTGTAAAATAAACCCTAAGATAGCTACAATGTAATTAATAATTACATTGTAGCTATTTTAGGATTTATATTTATTTTACAGGTAACTTTGTATTTATTTTAGCTAGTTAGAATAGTTATTAAATAGTAAATAACTATTTAATAACTATCTAGCTAAAAGAAATACAAAATTACCTGTAAAATAAATCCTAACCTAAGTTACAATTAAACCTAACACTACACTATCATTAAATTAATTAAACAAATTAGCTACAAATAACTACAATTAAATACAATTAAATAAACTAACTAAAGTACAAAAAAAAAAAAAATAAGTTACAAAAAATAAAAAAAAATAAGTTACAAACATTTAAAAAATATTACAACAATTTTAAGCTACTTACACCTAATCTAAGCCCCCTAATAAAATAACAAAGCCCCCCAAAATAAAAAATGCCCTACCCTATTCTATATTAAAAAGTTAACAGCTCTATTAGGGGGGTGTTAGGGTTAGACTTAGGTTTAGGGGTTAATAATTTTATTATAGTGGCGGCGGTATAGGGGGTCAGGATAGGGGTTAATAAATGTATTATAGGTGGCGGCGGTGTAGGGGGGGGAAGATAGGGGTTAATACATTTATTATAGTGGTGGCAGTGTAGGGGGGGCAGGATAGGGGTTAATAGGTATTATGTAGGTGGCGGCGGGGTCCGGGAGCAGCGGTTTAGGGGTTAAAATATTTATTATAGTGGCGGCAGGGTCCGGGAGTGGCGGTTTAGGGGTTAACATATTTATTATAGTGGCGGTGGGCTCCGGGAGCGGCGGTTTAGGGGTAATACATTTATTTAGTTGCGACGGTGTAGGGGGGGGGACAGATTAGGGGTGTTTAGACAAGGGGGAAATGTTAGGGTGTTAGGAGTAGACAGCTCCCATAGGAATCAATGGGATGTCGGGCAGCAGCGAACATGAACTTTCGCTATGGTCAGACTCCCATTGATTCCTATGGGATTCGCCACCTCCAGGGTGGCGGATTGAAAACCAGGTACGCTGGGCCGGAAAAGTGCCGAGCGTACCTGCTAGTTTTTTGATAACTAGCAAAAGTAGTCAGATTGTGCCGAACTTGTGTGCGGAACATCTGGAGTGACGTAAGAATCGATCTGTGTCGGACTGAGTCCGGCGGATCGAAGCTTACGTCACTATATTCTACTTTTGCCGGTGTGTAGGGCTTGATAACTAAGGCGAATCAGCCTCGCCACAAATACGCTGCGGAATATTTGAGGTTGACGGCTTGATAACTAGAGGCCAATGTGTGACTAAGATCCCATTTAATTTAAAAGGCATTTTTTAAAGCAAAAACATTTTGCAGCATAAATATAAGTTAATATTATTGTGAGATGTTAATCCCAATTTTATTTGAACTATGTAAGTATATTTAGCATATAGAAGTATTTTTGTTTTTGCAGCACAAATATAAGCTCATATTATTGTGAGATGTTTATCCCAATCTTATTAGAAGCTATGTAAGTATATTTGGCAGACAGAAGCATATACAAATATGCCATGAAAGAGTGGACTTAAGTGGTTGGATGTGCACCAATATTTTTTGTTGTTTTGTAATTGTTTCAGTCATTTTGGTAGCACTCCCACAATATGTGAGTTAAGATTAAACAGTCCTTTTGTAGTGTGCTTAAAGGGACACTGTACCCAAATTATTTCTTTCATGATTCAGATAGAGCATGCAATTTTAAGCATCTTTCTAATTTACTCCTATTTTCAAATTTTCTTTATTCACTTGGTATTTTTATTTGAAAAGCAAGAATTTAAGTTTAGATGTTGGCCCATTTTTGGTGAACAACCTGGGTTGTCCTTGCTGATTGGACAGCACCAATAAACAAGTGCTGCCCATGGTTCTGAACCACAAATTGGCTGGCTCCTTAGCTTAGATGTCTTCTTTTTCAAATAAAGAAAGCAAGAGAACGAAGAAAAATTGATAAAAGGAGTAAATTAGAAAGTTGCTTAAAATTACTTGCTCTATATGAATCACAAAAGAAAAAAATTGGGTTCAGTGTCCCTTTAACCCCTTAATGACCACAGCACTTTTCTATTTTCTGTCCGTTTGGGACCAAGGCTATTTTTACATTTTTGAGATGCTTGTGTTTAGCTGTAATTTTCCTCTTACTCATTTACTGTACCCACACATATTATATACCGTTTTTCTCGCCATTAAATGGACTTTCTAAAGATACCATTATTTTCATCATATCTTATAATTTACTATAAAAAAAATTATAAAATATGAGGAAAAAATGGAAAAAAACACACTTTTTCTAACTTTGACCCCCAAAATCTGTTACACATCTACAACCACCAAAAAACACCCATGCTAAATAGTTTCTAAATTTTGTCCTGATTTTAGAAATACCCAATGTTTACATGTTTTTTGCTTTTTTAGGGCCATAAATACAAGTAGCACTTTGCTATTTCCAAACCATTTCTTTTCAAAATTAGCGATAGTTACATTAGAACACTGATATCTTTCAGGAATCTCTGAATATCCATTGACATGTATATATTTTTTTTTAGTAGACAACCCAAAGTATTGATCTAGGCCCATTTTGGTATATTTCATGCCACCATTTCACCGTCAAATGCAATCAAATACAAAAAAATCGTTCACTTTTCACAAATTTTTTCACAAACTTTTGGTTTCTAACTTAAATTATTTACAAACAGCTTGTGCAACTATGGCATAAATGGTTGTAAATTCTTCTCTGGGATCCCCTTTGTTCAGAAATAGCAGACATATATGACTTTGGCGTTGCTTTTTGGTAATTAGAAGGCCGCTAAATGCCACTGCGCACCACACGTGTATTATGCCCAGCAGTGAAGGGGTTAATTAGGGAGCATGTAGGGAGCTTTTTGGGGTAGTTTTAGCTTTAGTGTAGTGTAGTACACAACCCCAAGTATTGATCTAGGCCAATTTTGGTATATTTCATGCCACCATTTCACCGCCAAATGCGATCAAATTATAAAAAACGTAAAATTTTCTCAATTTTAGGTTTCTCACTGAAATTATTTACAAACAGCATGTGCAATTATGGCACAAATGGTTGTAAATGCTTCTCTGGGATCCCCTTTGTTCAGAAATAGCAGACATATATGGCTTTGGCATTGCTTTTTGGTAATTAGAAGGCCTCTAAATGCCGCTGCGCATCACACGTGTATTATGGCTAGCAGTGAAGGGGTTAATTACGTAGCTTGTAGGGAGCTTGCAGGGTTAATTTTATCTTTAGTGTAGAGCTCAGCCTCCCACCTGAAACATCAGACCCCCTGATCCCTCCCAAACAGCTCTCTTCCCTCCCCCACCCCACAATTGTCCCTGCCATCTTAAGTACTGGCAGAAACTCTGCCAGTATTAAAAAAAAAAAGGTATTTGGCCCTTTTTAAAAAAAAAAAAAAAAAAAAGCATATTTACATATGCTGATGTGTAGGATCCCCCCTTAGACCCCAACCTCACTGATCCCCCATCAAACAGCTCTCTAACCCTTCCCCTCTGCCTTAATGGGCGCCATCTTGGGTACTGGCAGCTGTCTGCCAGTACCCAGTTTTGTAAAAAATTTGCCTTTTTTAAAACAAAATGCCCTTTTCTGTAGTGTAGCTTTCCCCCCCCCCACCAAGACCAACCCCCAACCCCTTCCAGATCCCTTAGATTACATTTATAATACTTAAATTTTATTTTTTCTGTAGTGTAGCGGTTCCCACCCGCTCCCGCCCCGTGCACGCGCCCGCCCACCACCCCCCGTGCACGCGCGCGCTCCCGTGCGTGCCCCCGTAGGTCCCGCCCCCGATCCCGCCCCCCTCCACTCCACACAGAGCATCGATGGCCGCCCACCCGCCTCCCACGTAAGCTCCCACCCACCAACGATACCGGCCATCGATGTCCGGTGCAGAGAGGGCCACAGAGTGGCTCTCTCTGCATCGGATGGCCAAGGGGGGTTATTGCAGGATGCCTCCATACCGAGGCATCACTGCAATAACCGGAAAGCAGCTGGAAGTGAGCAGGATCGCTTCCAGCTGCTTTCCAGACCAAGGACGTACACCACACGTCCTCGGTCATTAACTGTATTTTTTTTGAGGATGTGTGGCGTACGTCCTTGGTCGTTAAGGGGTTAACAAAAAAAAACCTTTGTTATATATATATATATATATATATATATATATATATATATATATATATAGTAAAATAGATCTATAGGAATAGATATTCAGGTATATGTAGATAGATAGATAGATAGATAGATAGATAGATAGAAAAATTTACAATATTTTTTTTCTCTTATAAGTAAAGGACATTGGAATGTTAAATAAATACATTAAACACACACACACACACATATATATGAATACATACACATATATACAGTATGAATACATACACATATTTTACATGTATATGTATGTATGTATATATATATATATATATATATATATATATATATATATATATATATATATATATATATACTGCTCCAAAAATAAAGTGAACACTAAAATAGCACATCCTAGATCTGAATGAATTAAATATTCTAATGAAATACTTTGTTCTTTACATAGTTGAATGTGCTGACAACAAAATCACACAAAGATTAAAAAATGGAAATCAAATGTTTCAACCCATGGAGTTCTGGATTTGTAGTCACACTCAAAATTAAAGTGGAAAGACACACTACAGGCTGATCCAACTTTGATGTAATGTCCTTAAAACAAGTCAAAATGAGGCTCAGTAGTGTGTGTGGCCTCCACGTGCCTGTATGACCTTCCTACAACGCCTGTGCATGCTCCTGATGAGGTGGCGGATGGTCTCCTGAAGGATCTCCTCCCAGACCTGAACTAAAGCATCTGCCAACTCCTGGACAGTCAGTGGTGCAACATGACATTGGTGGATGGAGCGAGACATGATGTCCCAGATGTGCTCAATTGGATTCAGGTGTGGGGAATGGGCGGGCCAGTCCATAGCATCAATGCCTTCGTCTTGCAGGAACTGCTGACACACTCCAGTCACATGAGGTCTAGCATTGTCTTGCATTAGGAGGAACCCAGGGCCAACCGCACCAGTATATGGTCTCACAAGGGATCTGAGATCTCATCTCAGTACCTAATGGCAGTCAGGCTAACTTTGGCGAGCACATGGAGGGCTGTGCGGCCCCCCAAAGAAATGTCACCCCACACCATTACTGAACAACTGCCAAACCGGTCATGCTGGAGGATGTTACAGGCAGCAGAACGTTCACCACAGAGTCTCCAGACTCTGCCACGTCTGTCACATGTGCTCAGTGTGAACCTGTTTCATCTGTGAAGAGCACAGGGCGCCAGTGGCGAATTTGCCAATCTTGGTGTTCTCTAGCAAATGCCAAACGTCCTGCACGGTGTTGGGCTGTAAGTACAACCCCCACCTGTGGCCGTCGGGCCCTCATACCACCCTCATGGAGTCTGTTTCTGATAGTTTGAGCAGACACATGCACATTTGTGGCCTGCTGGAGGTCATTTTGCAGGTCTCTGGCAGTGCTCCTCCTGTTCCTCCTTGCACAAAGGCGGAGGTAGCAGTCCTGCTGCTGGGTTGTTGCCCTCCTACGGCCTCCTCCACGTCTCCTGATGCACTGGCCTGTCTCCTGGTAGCGCCTCCATGCTCTGGACACTACGCTGACAGACACAGCAATCCTTCTTGCCACAGCTCGCATTGATGTGCCATCCTGGATGAGCTGCACTACCTGAGCCACTTGTGTGGGTTGTAGACTCCGTCTTAACACCACCATGCGCATCTGTCCTAACCTTCAATTTATGTTAATGTTATTTCAATAAACCTCTAAAAAACATACATACGTATATTCTTAACCCCTGGCAATATAAGGATGGAATAAAAAAGAACTATATTAATATTTACAATCCTATCTACAGGATGACATTAGAGTTTATCAATTCACTATCTCATTAACTCAAATAGGTCAAAAGCGCATGGTTACTGACATCCCTTACTTTAATCCGTATTAGGTCACAGGGCTCATAGAACTCTTGGTATACTCTAACATTGCTCTACAGGTTGGGATACAATTATTATCATTTCCAGAAGTTTATGTCCCTCGATATTGAAGCCCTGGAGTCTCCTAGTCTTCAATTTGAAGATCCAAAATGCTTCACGTAGCATCAACCATGCCGTCCTGTGTAATTTCTAGAACGAATGAATGTAAAATATTAGACAAATATCAGTCTCCAATAAGAGCATGAATATTAAATCAATTGCAGTCCAAAATAATGATACATTATGTGCACATAATCAAAGCACAAAATGATGGTAGGCAAAGGCAGCTCCACCACTTCAGAACCCGATGTAGGAAGGTCACCTGCGATACAATCAGAAAGAGAAAATGCTGTCTGCATTTATCATTGCACTAGCAGTTCTTGTGAACTGCTGGTGCAATGCCGCCCCCTGCAGATTCGCCGCTAGCAGGGAGTGTCAATCAAGTCGATTGTATTTGATCGGGTTTATTTCTGTCCGCGGTCTCAGAGCAGACGGACAGGTTCGCCGGAGACACGGGCATCAGGCTCGGTATGGAGCTTGATAAATTGACCCCATAGTGTTTTCTGTATATGAAACAATTATAGAAATGCTGTATAAAATGACCATCACAAGTATGTTGGCACCTGTCCTGGTATAGGTGCAAAAACGTCAGGCTGACACTTAAACAGTGGTCAGCTCACTGATAGCTAGCTCCTGGTGAAGTGATCGCACCCCTGTGGGATATTGCAAAAATCTGCTTGCTGGGCTCACCACTTTTTGCAGCGATCGTCAGCTGGGGCTGGAAATCCTTCCGTACAGGGCCGGCTCAACCATGGGACCAAGTGGGTCCAATGGACCCAGGCAGAACTTAACAAGGGGCAGCACTTCAGTGACTGAGTCAATCACTGTCCGATCCAGACCAGTCCTGTCCTGTGCAAAAGCATTGGTTGCAGGTAGTCAGGCTTAGTAAGGTCAGAAGCCAGGCTAGTAAGTATAGTAATCAGTAATGTTAATACTGGGAGAGCATCATTGCATTCTCGGACCCAGGCTGCACAATATCTTGAGTAGGACTTGCGTACAGGAAAGGTGCCTTCTTTACTCCGAGCAATATATATGGATCAGAAACTTGACAACATCTGAACTGGTAAAAACTTGAACAGGTTTATTTTGCAATAAAAAAAACTGTTCAAGTTTTTACCAGTTCAGATGTTGTTAAGTTTCCGCTTCACATATATTGCTCGGAGTTAAGAGAGCACCTTTCCTGTACAGAAGGATTTCCAGCCCCAGCTGACGATCGCTGCAAAAAGTGGTGAGCCCAGCAAGCGTATTTTTGCAATAGCCCACACAGGTACGATCACTTCACCAGGAGCCGACTATCAGTTAGCTGACCCCTGTTTAAGCATCAGCCTGCTGTTTTTGCACCTATTCCAGGATAGGTGCCAACATACTTGTGAGTGACATTTTATAAAGTATTTCTATCATTGTGATTCTATCTATTAATGAATATCTAATCAGTGTTCTCCCCAGGACCTTTTTAGCGGGTGCAACACCCTGCTGATTTTACTGACCACACATTATCATTAAATATATTTATTTTATTTTTTCAATTAATTTGTACTTTAGATAGCAGAAAATTATATATTATTAGAAAATATTACACTGCCCCCACCCTGCTACTTCATAATGCCACATAATTTTCTGTGGTGAACACTGCTAATATTAAATAACCAACATCAGCAATAATATAACTGGGAAATAATCTGAAAAGTTATTATTCTAAAAATGAAAACGATAATTTAAATTGATTTAAATCGGTCTTAATGACTAGTGATTTCAATTGTGATCTGAATCAAATCCACCCTGTAATCAAACCCGATTGAGTCACTCTTTTAAGCCACATTTTGCAGCTCATATGTTCACCAAGCCACTCTCTTGTGCTGTACATCTTGACACTGTTATGTTTTTTTACCTGGGGCATTTTATTCCTGAAACTTTTATTTAGTCTCACAATTTCTCTTTGACTTGTGATATCTAATACTATGTACAGATAAGTGTACATTATTAAATATATTTATTCATCAATACAAAGTTCAGTGTCAAGCTCTAAAAACTCAGCTGGTCATAAAAAAGTATGCAAATTACAACAACTTAAAATGCCACAAATCATCAATGAGAATGAACAGGAGCTGCAGGGTATTATGCTGTACACCAATATAGTGCCAGAGAGATTTTGGAAGCCTCACTCGATGGCCCCTAGCCATTTTCACACCTTGCCATCTGTAGCACTTGTCTCTCTCACAGAAACCTGAGCAGCTGGTCAGTTACACAAAAGATGAAGCAACAAACCTTTTTTGAGTATATTTGTAATTCTCTTTCCTCCCTTGGTTACAATAATTGTATAACCGTCTTAAAGGGATGCCAAATGCATTTTATGAGAACCAGCTGGTCAAAAAATAAACTTGTCTCTTAATATAGAGCTGCTAATTTATTGAGTAGCATGTCCCTTTAAATACCCAATCCAGGTTTGCAGTCAATAGAAACACTGCAATGTACAATGAATCCATTCATGGTTCTTGTAGTTCATCCATGGGCACACAAAATCTGTTATACGTATCATTAGTTTGTAACATAATGGATCAAGTGCTTGTACCCAGATGTTTGGTTTAGAAGGACATGGTTAGAAAGAGGAGCAACAAATTAGTTATCTAACAAGAAAAAGACAGATACCTAAACTGTAAGGGAAAATTCTACAGTTCCTTTGTTTTTCAATTGCTTGATTTTATTGAAGAGTTAACAGCCACCTGTTAACAAATCTATCCCATAATGTGTTTTTCCTCAAAAGAGAATTATCACATTTTTTCAGTGAAACTATAAAGCAAGGAAGAGAGGGGTTGGGGAGCGAGAGACAGAAAGAGAAAGCTTAATTATTAGAGATTTAAAGAGAAAGTTGGCTTCAATAAGGATGCAAAGAAGCTGAGGAAAGCAATTAGATAAGAAATGTAGAAACAAAGAGAAATCAAGTGGAAAAGACAGAACTAAAGGAGATAGCATGGAGGAAGAAATTAATTTGATTTAAAGGGACAGACTACTAAAAAATCTTTATTGTTTAAAAATACAGATAATCCCTTTATTACCCATTCTCCAGTTTTGCACAACCAACATAGTTATATTAATACACTTTTTACCTCTGTGATTACCTTGTATCTAAGCTTTTTCTGACAGCCCCGTTAATCACATGGCTATTTTTTTTTTTTTTTTTTTTTTTTTTTTTACATTTTTACACACAATCACGTACAAAATAATTAAGACATATACAAAAATTTCTTAACATTGCTTATACTCTTCTATATAATATCTTATCGAGCCCGCCGGCTCTAACTATACAGAAGAAAAACAAGAAAAATAAGAACATAAGAATTTAAGAAACCCCTTTTTCTTGTTGATGTCTAACTACATTCAACATACATCAGTAATATGTTTAACCACATCCATCCTCAGCCATACAATCCAAAAAAGAAGAAGAAAAGAAGAAGAAAGAGAGGAGAAAAAAAAAAAAAAAAAAGAAAGGAGAAAAATTAACACCCTCCTCCATAACATTGAACCATCCGTTCTCTAGGTACTCTCCAGCCTAAGCTAGATTAATTTTAAGTTCCTCCCAATAAAAGCATATTTCTTGAAAGACCTCTTCTCTATTAGATCTTAAAAATGAGTATTCCTCCAATATTAGTAATTCGTTAATTCTAGTAAACAACGTTTCCTTATCCGGGACCATAGTTTTTTTCCAATTTCTAGCCAATAAAGATTTTGTTCCATTTAAAACGTACATTATAAGCTTAGCTTTTGTTTTACCAATATTCTTAATGGGTTTATTTAACAGAGCAGTATATATGTCTAGTTGGAAATCTTCCTTCCCACTTATCTTTCTTATGCAATTTAAAATTATTTCCCACACCTCTTTCAGTCTGGGGCACTCCCACCATATGTGTTGCATATTTCCTATATCCCCACAACCTCTCCAACAGTATTTGGAGGCGTTAGGGTATATGCTATGAAGTCTGACTGGCGTTAGATATCTAGTGAAAATTTTATAATTTAACTCTTGAATATCAGAGGAAGAAGAAGATTTAGCTATATTGACACACATAGACCTCCAGACTGAATTATCTATATAAGTCCCTGTCTCGGCCTCCCATTTTTGCATAAACCTATGTTTTGTAAAATCCTCCGATGTATTAAGAAGCTTATAACTAAATGATACCAAGCTTCTAAATGAGGATTCCTTGGAACAAATTTTCTCAAATGTGGTTAGTTGCCTAGTTAGATTTGCTTTTCCTGGGTGTAATGTCAAAAAATTCTGAAGCTGTAAGTACTTTAGCCAGTTACAATATATACCTCCTACCGAATCTACCAGCTCCTGTTGTGGTTTGAGCTTTCCATTGTTTAAAAAAAAATATAATGGCATGGATTGATGTGATTTTGATTGGTTAACCCAACTAGGTATATGTCCCCCCTGGAACTCTACATTGTTTGCAATTGGGAGTAGAGGTGATGGGACTGATGATATTGAGGGGCATTCTATTGTAATTTGTTCCCAGTTCGTAAATATATGCTTCAGCATTGGGAACTTCATAATGTTTTCTGGTCTGCCTTCTCTTGGGGTCCAAATTAATTTATACATTGGTAGAGATGATATTAATTTATTTTCTAGCTGTACCCAAGCTTTGTTCTTTTGATTGATATGCCAATCTAAGATCCTCTGGAGGATAATTGCTCTATGATAGTTTCTGATGTTTGGGACACCCAGTCCACCTTCATTCCTTGACCTATATAGGATAGAAGCTCTGATTCTTGGCTTGATTTTGTTCCAAATAAAGGAATTAATTATTTTCTGAAGTTTAATACAATAGGAGCATGGGATATCGATAGGGACGGTCTGAAAGATATATAAAATGCGAGGGAGCACATTCATTTTTACTATGTGTATTCTCCCTAGCCATGAAATCATTTTCAACCTCCAAGAGTCCAAATCCATTTGAAGTCTAGATATTAGATTGGCATAATTTTCTGTATACAACCGTGTATCATCCAGTGATAATTGTACCCCCAAATATTTTAAGGAGGTTTCTTTCCACCTATATGAACTGAATGCTTTACAATTAGTATATTCACTTGAGGGAATTGCATACTTAAGAGCCTCTGATTTATTTTTATTAATAAGAAAATTTGAGTGAGTCCCAAATTCCTGCAATGTCAGCTCCAGCTTTTTAATAGACCTTACTGGATCCGTTATTGTTAAAAGCACATCATCAGCGTACAATGAGATCTTATATTCCTGGTCCCCTATTTTAATTCCTTTAATTTCTGCCTCTGCACGAATTTTAGCTGCTAATATTTCCATTGAGATAATGAATAACAGGGGAGACAGGGGGCAACCCTGCCTAGTACCATTTGTGATCATAAATGAGTCTGAAATTACTCCATTTATTTTAACTCTAGCTGCTGGTAATGTATATAAATGAAAAATACGCTGAATTATGCTTTCCCCAAAACCAAATTTTTTAAGTGATAATTGTAGGAAAGACCAGTCTAGCCGGTCAAAGGCCTTTTCTGCGTCTAACGATAATGCGGTCATAGGTATTTTGTTAATTTTTGCGTACTTTATTAGATATAAAGCCTTAATGGTATTGTCCCTTGCTTCTCTATTCGGGACAAAACCCACTTGATCTAAAATTTATAATGTCCGGCAATATTCTATTTATTCTATTTGCTAATAATTTAGCATATATTTTAACATCGTTATTCAGCAATGAAATAGGCCTATAACTTGCTGGAAGTACTGGGTCTTTACCTGGTTTATGTAAAACAATTATCTTTGCTTCTAACATCTCTTTTGCAAATAGAGGTTCTGTACTTGAAGAGTTAAAGAAAAGTAAAAGTTTTGGGGCTAAGTTCTCTATAAATGTTTTATAATAGTTTGAACTGAAACCATCTATTCCTGGGCTTTTTCCCGGGACCAATTTTTTAATAGTCTGTTTAATTTCCTGGAGCGAAAAAGGTTCTTCTAACATTTTTTTTTGAGGCTCGGTTATCATGGGGACTTTTGTCTCCTTTATATATTGGGCTTTATCAATTTGAGAGTTTTTTTGGTTATTATGTATGTCTAGGTTATATAGCTGTTGATAATAGTCCTGAAATACCTTAGCTATGTCCTGACTCCCTGTTTTATCTTTGCCTTGCCTATCTAATATTTTAGGTATATAAGTTTGTAGCGTTCTTTTTTTTAATGCTCGGGCTAGCAATCTCCCAGCCTTATTTCCGCCATTAAAAAACACTTTTTTAAGTTGTAAGGCTCTGCGTTGTACCCCCTTATTTAAGTAAATATTGAGATTTTCTCGCTCTCTTCTAAGGATGTCTGCCAATTGTTTGTTATATGGATCTTTCTTATGTTTGTGTTCTGCCTTGTTCAGTAGATACAACAAATGTATGTATTGTTCTCTAGCTTGTCTATTTACCCTAGATTTATGTTTTATAAGTTCCCCCCTTATTACAGCTTTATGTGCTGCCCACCACATACTTGGTGAGGTTTCCTCTATGACATTGATATCAAAATAAGATTCAATGGATTTTAGTATAGACTGTCTTATTAAGGGGTCCTTTAACAAATTATCATCTAACCGCCATTGATATGGTATTATTGGTTTTTGAGGCCACTTCAGACTTAAAGAGATGGGAGAATGATCTGACCAAGTAATATTATGTATTTTAACTTCTTGAACTAGTGAATAACTATTTTGATCAATCCAAAAATAGTCTATGCGTGAGTAAGACTTTTGGGGTGATGAATAAAAGGTAAAATCTCTAATGGTTGGGTGGAGTGTCCTCCATGTATCTAACAGGGAAAGAGACAGTAGACTTGTCTTAACTGCTTTAATTGTGTTTTTTGAGATATTGCTTCTAGATTTAGAACAGTCCATTACCGGTTCCATTGGGACATTAAAATCCCCACCAACCACCAGGGTACCTTTCTGTATATCTAATATCCGGTTATATACTTTCTTGAAGAATAGATTCTGGCCACTATTTGGTGCGTATATGTTTACTAAAGTGACTGGCCTGTTATATAACAGACCTACTAGACATAAGAATCTACCCTCTTCATCTTTATCCTGTTGGATAAGTTGAAATGGTATATCTCTATGAACCAGAATACAAACCCCATTTTTTTTTAATTTATTCGAACTCTGGTATACAGTTGGATAATTTTTATTAGTAAAATTAGGTTCTTTGTCTTTAATAAAGTGGGATTCTTGTATAAAAACAATATCACCCTTATCTTTATAAAAGCTGTATAAAGCCTTATTACGTTTTTGTGGATTATTAAGGCCCTTGGCGTTTTGGGATAATAAGTGTACTTCTCTTTTATCTGCTTTCATTTTTTTTTTTAAAAGACTACCTGGAGCTCTGGTAGCATAAGTAACCATGAAAAAGGTCCCAAGGGAGGGGGGAGGAGAAAGGGAAGAGAGAGAGGAGAGAAAAAAAAAAAAAAAAAAAAAAAGGAAGAAAGGAGGGAACACACCCACAACATACACCATACACATCCCATCCATAACCCTAAATTAGGGAAAATTGAACCTACTGATGTAATTGTTCCCCTCCTGTGACGTTAATATAGCAATTTAAAGCAACAAAATATTCTTATTACCCCATCCCTATGCTAACCTGACGAAGGTACAGATACCTAATTTAAAAAAGAGAGAGACATACCCTCCATCCATGAAGGGAAAGATAACCTCTTAAAAGCCCAATGCTTAAAGACCTTTCTTTCTCCCCTTGTGCCACAGCAGCACAGGGAAGAAAAGAATACAAAATACTTATAAATGCATAACAAAAATACATACTAACTAAGCATAGTGCGCACGGTATCTGATAACCTCTAAAAAGAGGAAGAGAAAAAAAAAAAAAACACACCCCACCCTGCTAAACACCCCGCTGTACAAGTGCTTTAAACCAACATGCAATATGTGAAAAAATATATAAAACTGTGAGAAAAAAAAAAAAAAAAAATTAAAAAAAATTAATTAACCCTTTAAGAACCCTGTGCTTATAGACCTGTCTTTAACCCTCTGTGCCTCAACTACACAGGGAAGAAAGGAAAACATGATACTTATAAATACCTAACTAATATACATACTGTCTAGGTATAGTGCACCCAATATAAGATATCGCCTTAGAGAGAAAAAAAAAAAAAAAAACCCCTTGAGAACTCTGTGCATATGGACCTTTCTTTAACCCCTTGTGTCTGAACAACACAGGGAAGAAAGGAATACAAAACACTTATAAATACGTATATAACAAAAATACATGCTATCTAAGCATAGTGCGCATGAGATGTGATGACTCCTTAAAAAAAAAAAAAAAAAAAAGGGAAAAAAAAAAAAAAAAAAACCCCTACTATCCACCCTTAGTGCATACAATATATAAACCTTCTCCCTTTTTTTTTTTTTTTTTTAACTCCTTGTCTAAACAACACAGAGAAGAAAGGAATAAAAATTACTTATAAGTGCTTACATAACAAAAATACATACTATCTAAGAATAGTGCACATAAAATATGATGACAACCCAAAAAAAAAAAAAACCCCTTGAGAACCCTGTGCATATGGACCTTTCTTTAACCCCTTGTGTCTGAACAACACAGGGAGGAAAGGAATACAAGACACTTATAAATACGTATATAACAAAAATACATGCTATCTAAGCATAGTGCACACGAGATGTAATGACTCCTTAAAAAAAAAAAAAAAAAAAAACCCTACTATCCACCCTTAGTGCATACAATATATAAACCTTCTCCTTCTTTTTTTTTTTTCTTTCCTTTAACTCCTTGTCTAAACAACACAGAGAAGAAAGGAATAAAAATTACTTATAAGTGCTTACATAACAAAAATACATACTATCTAAGAATAGTGCACATAAAATATGATGACAACCCCAAAAAAAAACAAGAACAAAAAAAAAAAAAAAAAAACACAAAATACAATCTTCCTCCTTACTTAACAAATTTCTTGAATCTCCAATTATTTTATCTTAATCTTATACTAGCTCTATAATGATGCTGTCTAACCCGTTAACCCTTAGCTAATAGGATTTGGGCTATAATCTGTGCTGCTTTTAGGAATTGTCTCTGGGCCCTTATTGTACATCCCTTGCTGTTTATTCCTCTTCGGGACTTTTGTCCATTGTGACCCCCATGCCCCCTTTTGATTAGATGGGTGGTCGTTCTTCCCTCTCCCTTGGTTATTTGATAAGTCCTGTGTCGGGGTACTGATACCCAGATTGGCACAGAAAGTTCCTAGCTCTTGTAAGGAGTGTAGGGTTGCAGTCTTTCCCTCCGCTGTAGCTCTTAATCCGAAGGGAAATTCCCATCTGTATGGGATATTTAAATTATTAAGATGCAGGGTGAGGAATTTAACTTCTCTTCTTTTTTGTAATGTTCTTGGACATATATCGGTGTAAATTTGAATATGCTGGCCTTCATGCATAATATTTTGTTGTTGTCTTGCTGCTTGTGTAATGGCCTCCTTATCTTTGAAGTGTGCAAATTTAATTATGACATCTCTGGGGGGGTCACCTTTCTTTGGCCTAGGTTTTAGGGCTCTATGGCATCTTTCCAAAGTGTTCGATGTATATGATTTATCTTTTGTTAATGTATTAAAGAATTGTAAAAGGAATTTTTCCAGATCTGTAGATAGTATGTCCTCTGTAATCCCCTTTATTCGTAAGTTAGACCTCCTCTGCCTGTTCTCTAAATCCTCTAACTGATTTTGTAGTGACAGTATGATATCTCCTTGCTGACACAACTGCTGTTCCATGTTGTCTGTATGTATGACCCATGTATCCCTTTCTTCTTCCAGTTGGGCCACTCTATTTCCAATCTCTCCGATATCTTTTTTAATTTCAGAAAACTCATTTTTAATACAGAGTTTCACCTGACTTATTTCTTCAAGCAAAGTTTGAATGTCTGCTTTCGTGGGTAGGCCCTTTAGATCAGCTTTTGTTAGAGGAGATGTTTTAGGATCAGGAGTATTAGGTATTTTATTAGGTGAGGTGGGTTCTGGGGATTGATTTAATAAAGAGGATTCTGTGGTTTTAAAGTAAGAGTCTACTTTTGGTGCTTGTGAAAAATTAGATTTACCACTTTTATCTTGTTTGGTCTGTTTTTTAATAGTCATTTTTAAACCTCCTCTGCCCTAGGCAAAGATACAGTTTGTAACTGAGGTTTTTATTCCTCTTACGAATATAAGTAGTTTAAGTAGGATCCTCTTTAAATTAGCAGAGAGGTTTCTGGGCCGCTTATTGTTATTTTTTCCCCCTTTCTCTTTTTTCCCTTCCTTTTTTCCTTTTTGATTTTATCAAAGGGGGTCAAAATCCTTTTTTTCTTTTTTTTTTCTTTTTTCCTCCTCCTTCCTCCCCTCTCCTCCTCTCTCCTTGCCTACCTCCTCCCCACACTCCTTATAATTTTAAACAGCAACCCTTATTTACTGTCTTTTTTTTTTCCTGTGGCCCATTATTAACAAATCCTTGTGTTAAAAGAAATAGGAAATGTTACCTTTTGCAGGTCCCACAGTCCTTCTGGATTGATTTGCCACTTTGCAGCACTGTGATTCTGAGGCCGTAGGGTGCCCTCTTCGTGCTTTAGTGAAGGCAGTTACAGTCCACTCTAAGCCTGGGGGGGAAAAGAGAGTCCACCACTTATCCTGGGGTTCCAGCTCTTGCTGTGGTCTGATGAGTTTTTATCCCAGCATTTCTATTGTCTATCTGGCTGGAGCGCAACTGAAGGCACACCTAATATCAGAAAGACAAGCTGTGGTCTATGCTCCAGCGCCGTACTTAGCTCTAATCCCGTATTCCTTCTACGGCTTGTTTAACCCAGCAGGTGACTGGGCTCTGACACGTCCGGTCTGTCTTCCACGGGTGCTGGTGCTGTCCTGAAACGTAATCTTTTCTTGCTAGGTGTGCCGCACAATGCTTACACTGTACGCGATGATTCTCTCCTCCTCAGTGACCGCTGAGACTGGGCTAAGCTGTGGATCCAGCCTGAACAGTCCGCCCCACAGCATAAGCCTCTGTAATAGATTACTTGCGCTCCAACCTCCTACATCTGCTGTCTGTAGCGTCTCACACAGAATGGAAAACTTGAGCCCGCTTACACAGGTGCACGATGACTCTCTCCTCCTCCGTGTCCGCTGAGACTGGGCTATGCTGTAGATCCAGCCTAAACAAACCGCCCCTCAGCGTAAGCCAGTGTGTTAGTTTACTTGCACTCCAACCACCTTCATCTGCTGTCTGTAGCGTCACACACCGAATAGAAAGCTTGAGCCCGCTTACACAGGTGCATGTTTTTACCTGAACGCAGGTATATTTCAATTAGATGTTATTTTCAATATATAGAGCATGTTTCTTATGCAGCATTGCAGACAGTTCTTTTACAAGCATGTATTATTTGAAAAGTCCTTTAAGCATTATATTGTATATGGGGTATTATAAACCATAAAGCTACATTATCGCCACATTAGAGACGGTTCAGCAGGAGCTCTGCATGCGTGCGGCCATTCTCCACCACGGCCGGCTCCTCCCCTCCCACATGGCTATTTATTATCTATTGACTTGCATTTTAGCCAATTTGTGCTTTGTCCTACACAACTCCACGGGAGAGAGAACAATGTTATCTATATGGCACACATGGATTAGCAGTCTCCTGTTGTGAAAAGCTAATAAAAAAGCATGTAGTGGCTTACAAACAGGCAGAAATGTAGAGGTTTAAATGTAATAAAGTATATTAATATAACACAGTTGGCTGTGCAAAGCTGGGGAATTGGTAGAAAAGACGTTATCTATCTTTTAAACAATATACATTTTGGTGTAGACTGTCCCTTTAACAGGGCTGCAAATAGAGACATGTTAAAGGGACATTAAACACTTTGAGATGGTAATATAAAATGATAAATTGTATATAATAAAACAACCCTGCAATATACTTTCATTATTTATTTTGTCCTCTTTGCCTGTAATTCCATTCTGAAATTGTGAGCTTTTCAGTTCCTGTTAGAAATGGAAGTGCAGAACACTGTTAAATCCAGCACAACCATTGGCTGCACACTCTAGTGACTTATTTATAATGGTCCCTAATTGGCCACAGCAGAGAAGGTAACACAAGTTACAACATGGCAGCTCCCAGTGTTTTATAGACACTAACAGGCCCATTTATCAAAGGGCTTGCGGACCTGATCCGACACTGCGGATCAGGTCCGTACAGAGCTTGATAAATGGGCCTGTATAACTTTTTTTTTTGTCACTTTTTAAACAACTAATGAAACTTTAAAAAATACATCTACATGTTAGTCATGGACTAATCTTTCTTTGAATGCATCATTCTATCTAGCATGTATTTAGTGTTTAATGTCCCTTTAAGAACAAGAAAGCTGTAAAATGCACAAGGCTGAAGTTGGCTTCTTATTAGTCAGCTTCTTATTCTGCAACTGATTGAAATTTGCAAAATAAAGCTTAATAAACAAAATATCTAGCATTATTTTTATTTTAAATAAAATAATACACTTTCCAGAAACCTAAACAAGCTTACATTTTATTGCATCTTTGATTGCAATAAACAGATGGCAAACATGGCACAATTTTGTTTATGTTTTGAATAAGTAACTGGTATTTTAAAAGGTTTAAAATCCTTTGGGCCAGTCATTTATGTGTGGAGATATATAGAGGGCATGAACCTATTATAGGACATGTTATCAGCCTTGCCCAACGCTCTTTATGGCAAACAAATTGGTGCCAACCTTGCCACTTCATATATATTACCTTTTCTGAATAAGTAACTTGTATTTTAAAAGGGTTAAAATCCTTTGGGCCATTAGTTTCTGTGTGGATACATTCACAGCGTGAAGCCCTTCATAGGATAAACATGTTTTCAGCCTGGCCCAACGCTTTTTATGGCAAACTGGTGCCAACCTTGCCACTTCATATATTGTACCTTTTCTGAATAAGTAACTGATATTTTAAAAGGGTTAAAATCCTTTGGTCCACTAATTTCTGTGTGGATATATAAAGGACGTGAGCCCCTATATACAATCCACATGTTTTCAGACTGGTCCAATGGTTTATATGGCAAACAAACTGGTGCCAACCTTGCCACTTTATATATTTTAAATGTTATTAACAAGTAACTGGTTAAAATCTTTGGGTCATTCATTTCTGTGTGGATATATATAGGGCATGAACCATAGGGCATAAGCCCCTACATACAATCCATATGTTCTCAGTCTGGCCCAATGGTTTTTATGGCAAACAAACTGGTGCCAACCTTGCCACTTCATATATTTTACCTTTTTTGAATAAGTAACTGGTATTTTAAAAAGGTTAAAATCCCTTTGGCCATTCATTTCTGTGTAAATATATAGAGGGCTTTTCTAAATAAATAGCTGGTATTTCAAATGGTTTAAAAATGTAAATCCTTTGGGCCACTCTTTACTGTGTGGGAGTTAACCCCTTCATAGGATTACCATGTTCTCAGACTGGCCCAATGCTTTTTTGTAGCAACAAACTGGTGCCAAGGTTGCCATCTCATAGATTTTAAATTTCTGAATAAGTAACTGGTATTTTAAAAGGGTTAAAATCCTTTGGACCACTCACTTCTTTGTGCATATATACAGGGCGTGAACCTCTTCATAGAATAAACATTTTCTCACCCTAGCCTAACGCTTTTTAAAGCAAACAAACTGGTGACAACCTTGCCACCTCATATATTTGACCTTTTTCTAAATAAGGGTTAAAATACTTTGGGCCACTTATTGCTGTGTAGATATATGCAAGGAGTGAGCCCCTTCATAGGATAAACATGTTTTCAGCCTGGCCTAAAGCTTTTTGTAGCAAAAAAACTTGTACCAACATGGCCATCTCATATATTTTACCTTTTCTGAATAAGTAACTGGTATTTTGAAAGGGTAAAAATCCTTTGGGCCACTCATTTCTGTGTGGATATATACAGTACATGAGCCCCATCATAGGAGAGACATGTACTCAGCCTGGCCCAATGCTATTTATGGCAAATAAACTGGAGCCAACCTAGCCATTTTATTTATTTAACTTTTCTAAGCAAGTACAAAGCATTTTAAAACAGTTAAAATCCTTTGGGCCACTGATTTCTGTGTGGTTATATAGGGCGTGAGCCCCTTTATACAATCCACGAGTTTTTCAGACTGTCCCAAAGATTTCTATGGAAAGAAACCCTTTCAAAATAGCAGAAACTTATTTATAAAAGGTAAAATATGTGATTTTACAAGGTTGGCACCAGTTTGTTTGTCATAAAAAGCATTGGGCCAGGCTGAAAACATGTATGTCCTATAAAGGGGCTCGCGCCCTGTATATATCCACACAGAAATGAGTGTCCCACAGAATTTTAACCCTTTTAAAATACCACATATTCAGAAAAGGTAAAATATATGAAGTGGCAAGGTTGGCACTAGTTTGTTTACCATAGAAACCGTTTGCCAGTCTGAAAACATATGGAATGTATGAAGGGGCTTAGGCCCTGTATATATTCACACAGAAATGAGTGGCTGAAAATATTTGAACCCTTTTAAAATACCAGTTACTTATTCAGAAAAGGTAAAATATATGAAGTGGCAAGGATGGCACCAGATTGTTTGCCTTAAAAAGCGTTGGGCCAGGCTGATAACATGTCTGTCCTATGATGGATTCATGCCTTGTATATATCCACACATAAATGAGTGGCCTAAAGGATTTTAACCCTTTAAAATGACCAGTTACTTATTCAGAAAAGGTAAAATACATGAAGTGGCAAGGATGGCACCAGATTGTTTGCCTTAAAAAGCATTGCGCCAGGCTGAAAATATGTCTATCCTATAGAGAGGTTAATGCCATGTATATAGCCACACAGAAATTAGTGGCCCAAAAGATTTTAACCCTTTTTAAATACCAGGTACTTATTCAGAAAAAGGTAAAATCTATGAAGTGGCAAGTTTGGCACCAATTTGTTGCCATAAAAAGCATTGGGCCAGGCTGATAACATGTCTATCTTATGAATGGGTTCATGCTGTGTATATACCCACAAAGAAATGAGTGATACAAAGGATTTTAACCCTTTTAAAATACCAGTTACTTATTCAGAAAAGGTCAAATGTATTAAGTGGCAAGGTTGGCACCAGATTGTTTGCAATAAAAATCATTGGACAAGGTTGAAAACATGTTTATCTTATGAAAGGGTTCACCTCCTGTATATATATATATACACATAAATGATCCCAAAGGATTCTATTGGCACCGATTTGTTTGCCATAAAAAGCGTTGGGCCAGGCTGATAACATGTCTGTCCTATGATAGGCTCATGCCCTGTATATATCCACACATAAATAAGTGGCCCAAAGGATTTTAACCCTTTTAAAATACCAGTTACTTATTCAAAACATAATCAAAATTGTGCCATGTTTGCCATCTGTTTATTGCAATAAAAGATGATTTTTTTTTATAAAATGTAAGTTTGTTTAGGTTTTTGGAAAGTGTATTATTTTATTTAAAATAAAAATAATGCTAGATATTTTGTTTATTAAGCTTTATTTTGCAAATTGCAATCAGTTGCAGAATAAGAAGCTGACTGAATAAAAAGCCAACTTCAGCTTGGTACATTTTGCATGCTTTCTTGTTCTTAGGGGCCGATTTAACAATGTCCGCCGCATTGTCGGCCTTTATCATTGCACAAGTATTTCTAGTGAAATGCTTGTGCAATGCCGCCACCTGCACATTCGCGACAAATCGGCCACTAGCAGGGGGTGTTAATCAACCCGATCGTATCCGATCGGGCTAATTGCTCTCCGCCGGCTCAGAGGTGGCAGACAAGTTAGGGAGCAGCGGTCTTACGACTGATGATTCTTAACTTCCACTTCAGGCGGACCTGAAATGGAGTGGGTCGGAAGCAGCATCCGCTGCTTCATAAATCGACCCCTTAATGTTCATTCACAGGGATTACCTTATAAATAAAAATCAAGCATAAACCACTGTGAATGAACATTAAGAACAAGAAAGCATGCAAAATGTTTAGTTTTCAGAATTGTCTATAGGTTGTTTGTTACGTTTAAGTTGATTAAAAAAAATAAAGCAAACCAAAAAAACATTTGATTGGAGGTCACATGTTTTATGTCTAGAGTGGAGCTCCAGTCTGCAGCCAGACATCTTTGGAAGCAAATGCTTATTTCATTCAGTTAATAAATATAATTGGCTATAGGATAAGATTTATAATGGTATAAATCAAATATAGTTTTCACCTGCTTTTGGTTGACCCTCATGTCATCACACTTTGGTGTATCATTTCAATGTACTTTGATATTGTCTTTGGGCCCTTCATCTCATGTTGCAATTCCAATAGGTTCATTACATTCATGGGGTGGTTAGTTAGGATTGAATCAGCACACATTTCAACAATTTGAAGTAGATAAATAAAAAGGCATAGGGCCAGGTGACACATAGGGTTGCCAGCTGTGCTCCATAAAAATACCGGACGACCTATAGGTGACTGGACACAGGATGTAGCTGGGTTCACACAATGTCCCCAAAAAAGCTCAACCTTGGGCCCCAGCCTTGATCCCATCACATATTTCTCACCCCTTGGTTGCCAGTAACACATGTACATAGTAGTGATGTGACCCCCTTGGCTGCCAGAAGTAAACACCCAGCAATGATTGAACACTGCCATGGTTGCCTGTAACACATATAAAAGAAAGTACACAGTGTAACTTCTTTTTGAGCCATATTTCTAATGCATAAAGGTCTAGAAGGCCCTTTACATTTAGCTGACAGGGGTCTTTAAGTGACCAGTATTTTAGTACAGATTGTACTGGACAGCCAGCTAAAATATTGGACAACCTATTTGTATAGCTAAGATCAACTATAATTAATATAAAATTGATACAAACATAAAGGCTTCTAAATGTGGGGAATCTACTATTAAATAATGACAGACCTAGCACCTGTAGTTTCTTAGCTGCACTGCGCAATTACATATGCTAATTAGTATGGCTGGTAACCCCAGAGGTAATCACATGACATGATCCTGAGGATCAGCCATAGCTCTGTAGATATTACCAGACCAAAGCAGTTCAGGTCATTTTAATAATCTATTCCCAACATATAAGCACTGGAAACTCAGGATTTATAATGGGAGTTTTGTTACAACTTAAAGGGACAGTAAACACCTTGTAAGTACAAGACATTTCTGTTACCGTCCTACAGAATAACATATCAGCCAATGTAAACATTTGTTTAACAAAATAAAATCCTGTTTACTGCAATTAGTTTTCAATAGAAAAACTGCACCCAACACTTGCCTTATTTGTTGGAGCCAAAGTTTAAGTAAGCAGACAACAAGGATAATCATTGCCATTAAGTTAGTATAAAGTGAATTGTTTTTGCCGTTGTTACCTACTAAATCCAATTAGGAAAATATTTGATGCAGAGTTAACTCTGAAAAGTTAGCAGGATGCAGTTCCTACTCAATGTACAATGTATGTGTGTTTTCAGAGCTAAATTACATGAAAAGAGGCAAAATAAATAATGAGTATATTACATAATACATTACTATGCATAAATAAACATCTTATGTATAATGTGATGCTTGGTAGTCATGGTGACAGCCTTAGGGGAGTGGTTTATGTAATGCAGCAGTTATGTCACAAAACCAACTGACAACACAAAGCCACCGCCCTCATAACTGCTGCTCACTTTACTAGAGTTGCCAGACCGATCCTGCTAAACTTCAGTAATCACTGACATGTAAATATTAGTTATCTAATATTTTTATTATAATAGCTTTATATTTCACTGCTAGCACATTACAGTACAGCTCTGTATATGTGTTGGTATGAAGAACACAATGAAAATGTCATCTGGTGGGAGCTGCAGGCATGAACACCAATTACTACAGGTAGTGTTATCACTCTGAGACAAAACATAGCATACAAACCGTACATAATAATGATTAATATTATCTTAACACCTTTATTTAAAAATACATATAATTTAATAAATATTATAATTTTTTAAATAATTATTTTAAACATATTATAGCATTATAAGTATTATAACTGTAGGATACATCAATGCCTTTCTGTGCTTCCTCTAAATATCTTTATAAGACTTGCAGCTGGCAGTAAAGGCTTTAAACCAGCTTTAAGGGTGGTAAGAATTACTGCATCATTATTGTGCAAATGCTCTAAAGCAAGGACTTCTAGTAAAGGCCTAGAATATAAACCCCACGGCATGGGTCTTCAATTTATATGATGCAAACTCACTGGTGCTGGGACCCTCATTTAACACTCTACTGTAAGGTGCCGCATCTGATGCAGCTGTTTTTTCTACTTGACCCAGTTGAAGAAAAGGCAATTGTCAATCTGAAATAAATTCAGATCAGACTGATGCGCATCTGGCCAACAGTATACGCGCTGATGGCAGATGTCCTCAGGCTGCAAACTCACTGGTGCTGGGACCCTCATTAAACACTGTACTGTAAGGTGCAGCATCTGATGCAGGTGTTTGTTCTGCTTGACCCGGATGAAGATAAGACAACTGGCAATCTGAAATAAATTCAGATCAGACTGATGCGCATCTGGCAAGCAGTATACACGCTGATGGCAGATGTCCTCACGCTGCAAACTCACTGGTGCTGGGACCCTCATTAAACACTGTACTGTAAGGTGCAGCATCTGATGCAGCTGTTTGTTCTGCTTGACCCGGATGAAGATAAGAAAACTGGTGATCCGAAATAAATTCAGATCAGACTGATGCGCATCTGGCCAGCAGTATACGCACTGATGGCAGATGTCCTCACACTGCAAACTCACTGGTGCTGGGACCCTCATTAAACACTGTACTGTAAGGTGCAGTATTTGATGCAGCTGCTTTTTCTGCTTGATGAAGAAAAGACAACTGGAGATAAATTCAGATCAGACTTATGCGTATCTGGCCTGCAGTATACGCCCTGATGGCAGATGTCCTTCAAGGATTTTCATATTACTAAACTGTAAGTATCTAAGGTAAGATTTTCTTGGATTAACAAGTTTGTAAACTCTTTGAGCAAGACATCTCACTACCAGTGACATGCGGTGAGGTCAGAGGAAGGTGAGGCACTGGCTACGATATGCCTTCATTCTTTAGCTATCCTTTGTTGAAGAAATAGCAATGTACATGGTTGAGCCAATCACATCAGGTATTTATGTGCAGCCACCAATCAGCAGCTACTGAGCATATTTAGATATGATTTTCAACAAAGGATATCAAGAGAATGAAGAAAATTAGATAGATGAACATTGGAAAGTTATTTAAAATTGTATGCTCTTTCTAAATCATGAAAGAAAACATATGGGTTTCATGTCCCTTTAAATGGCATTTTGGAAACTGGTCACCTTAGTAAACATCTGATTTTAGTCTAAAGGATTGTAAACAGAACGTCTTGCCAGATAACAAAATGCTTGCTCTAATTATGATATCTAGAAATCCAGACCAAGTAAAATATGTTCAAAACATACTTTATACTTTAATGCTGCAAATTATGCTTATAGGTTCCTTCATTATCCAGTAAATATAAAAATGTCTTGGTGAAATTTAATGATGGTGGGGCGCTTGACCCCATCCCTTTAAATAAAGCCACGCCTTCAGATGGCACCACCAATTCATTAATTAAATAGATAAAAGGTAGACAGAAACACAGAAAAGCACTTGGGGGGGAGAGGTAGAGACAGGAGAGAGAGAGAGAGAGAGAGACAGAGACAGAGTTAGAGAGAGAGACATACAGACAAAGGGTTAGAGAGAGAGGCACATAAGGGATGAGAGAGTCAGAGGGGGAGGAAGAGAGACCATGGGGGACAAGGAGACACTTAAGGAGAGAGACAGAGGGGGTGGGAGAGACAGAGGGGAGAGAGAGATGAATAGAGAGAGAAACAGAGGGGGAGAGAGAGAGACAGAGGGGAAGAGAGAGAGAGACAGAGGGGGAGAGAGATAGAAAGAGGGGAGAGAGAGTGAAAGAGGGGAGAGAGAGTGACAGAGGGGAGAGAGACTGAGAGACAGAGGGGAGAGAGAGAGAGAGACAGAGGGGAGATAGAGGGAGAGAGGGAGAGAGAGAGACAGAGGGGAGAGAGAGAGAGAGACAGAGGGGAGAGAGAGAGAGACAGAGGGGACAGAGAGAGACAGAGGGGAGAGAGAGAGAGAGAGAGAGAGAGAGACAGAGGGGAGAGAGAGAGAGACAGAGGGGAGAGAGAGAGACAGAGGGGAGAGAGTGAGAAAGACAGATGGGAGAGAGAGAGACAGAGAGGAGAGAGAGGGAGACAGAGGGGAGAGAGACAGAGGGGACAGAGAGAGACAGAGGGGAGAGAGAGAGAGACAGAGGGGAGAGAGAGAGAGACAGAGGGGAGAGAGAGAGAGACAGAGGGGAGAGAGAGAGAGAGACAGAGGGGAGAGAGAGAGAGAGAGAGACAGAGGGGAGAGAGAGAGAGAGACAGAGGGGAGAGAGAGAGAGAGAGACACAGAGGGGACAGAGAGAGACAGAGGGGAGAGAGAGAGACAGAGGGGAGAGAGAGACAGAGGGGACAGAGAGAGACAGAGGGGACAGAGAGAGACAGAGGGGAGAGAGAGAGACAGAGGGGAGAGAGACAGAGGGGAGAGAGACAGAGGGGAGAGAGAGAGAGACAGAGGGGAGAGAGAGAGACAGAGGGGGGGGGGGAGAGAGAGAGAGACAGAGGGGACAAAGAGAGACAGAGGGGAGAGAGAGAGAGACAGAGGGGAGAGAGAGAGACAGAGGGGAGAGAGAGAGACAGAAGGGAGAGAGAGAGAGAGAGAGAGACAGAGGGGAAAGAGAGAGAGAGAGACAGAGGGGAGAGAGAGAGAGGGGAGAGAGAGAGAGTGAGAGAGGGGAGAGAGAGAGATAGAGAGAGAGAGAGGGGAGAGAGAGAGACAGAAAGGGAAGGGGGAGAGAGAGGGACAGGGGAGTGGGAGAGAGAGGGACAGGGGAGTGGGAGAGAGAGAGGGACAGGGGAGTGGGAGAGAGAGAGAGAGACAGGGGAGTGGGAGAGAGAGAGACAGGGGAGGGGGAGAGAAACAGGGGAGGGGGAGAGAAACAGGGGAGGGAGGGGGAGAGAAACAGGGGAGGGAGGGGGGATAAACAGGGGAGGGAGGGGGAGATAAACAGGGGAGGGAGGGGGAGAGACACAGGGGGGGAGACACAGGGGAGGGAGAGACACAGGGGAGGGAGAGACACAGGGGAGGGAGAGACACAGGGGAGGGAGAGACACAAGGGAGGGAGAGACACAGGGGATGGAGAGACACAGGGGAGGGAGAGACACAGGGGAGGGAGGGGGGAGAGACACAGGGGAGGGAGGGGGGAGAGACACAGGGGAGGGAGGGGGGCAGAGACACAGGGGAGGGAGGGGGGAGAGACACAGGGGAGGGGGAGAGAGACACAGGGGAGGGAGGGGGAGAGAGACACAGGGGAGGAAGGGGGAGAGAGACACAATGGAGGGAGGGGGAGAGAGACACAATGGAGGGAGGGGGAGAGAGACACAATGGAGGGAGGGGGAGAGAGACACAATGGAGGGAGGGGAGAGACACAGGCAGGTCACTACAGTGCACTTTTTTTTTTTTTTTAAAAAATAACTTTCCCAGAAATTTTTAAATAACTTTCCCAGAAATTCTGATCACATTTACAGTACTTTATACAGTCCTTAATCCTTATAATTAAATACTTTCACTTTTTTTTTTTCAATTTGATATGGGCTTTGAACTGTCCTATAAATATTCTAGTATATCTGCATAACACCAAACTATCAAACTGACTGCTCTCATTGTTGCATTTATTTATGCTGGTAACCTGCTCCATTTATGTCAGGGTAAGAGTTGCTACCCTTATATCAGCCAGCACAGAGGTGAGAAGGTTTAGTGGAAGGAACCTTACCTGTCCTGAGCTGATGAGGTCCGTCCGGTCGGTCGCGTCAGACAGAAGACTGAGAGACTCTGTCACTCCTGACCTGACTCACTCCACCGGGTGTCCGGGTCCACCCAAGTGGCACTGGCTAGCCTCCGCTCCTCCACCCGAGTCCACCACCGGCTGAGTCTCACTCTCTCTGCTCTCTTCCCGGCTCTCTCCCCTCCACAACCGTGGTCCGCAGCTAATTGACTGACTGAGCAGCAGTAGTGTGAGGCTGTGAGCAGTAGTTTCAGCCCAGGCGGGCACTGAGGGCAGGGCAGCACGGACACACAGTCACACTATCTGCAGCAGCAGCTCCCTCCAACTACTGAGCTACTGAGTCTTCCCGCCAGGCCAGTCTGACTCACTGTGTCGGCGGCGCAACGTCACACTCCAGAGTCCAGACTGTCACTCAGCAGCCCAGCAGGCACGCCTCCCTGCAGTGCTGAATGCTGATTGGGCAGATTGGCTGAGTGATGATCCAGCTCATCATGGAGGCGGTTTTGAGAACCGCCTCCATTGGAGCTTGTATGAGGCCCCAGAGAGTCACCAGTAGGTGGCGCAGCTCTAAGTGAGCAGTCTATTGTTATGTAGATCCATGTTGCGCAATTAATATAGGGCAGCGGACCGGCTCACTGCCTCCTAATTGCGCAACAATGGATAATGAATTGGCAACGCAAGCGCAGTACTGTAGTACACAAATAAGAAATAAATACACAAATAAATGATGTGGGTAATGAGCAATCGCCATGGGGGGTGGGGGGGTACACTTGGGGGGTGCCCAAAAAATAAATACAATAAAAAACTTTTTTTTTTTTAAATAAATATTATTGGAAATCTTTTTTTTTTTTTCCCTGATTGGACAGGGGAGGCGCTGCCTCCCCTGCCTCCTATTACTGCACATCACTGCTCACTACCACACTAGATTGTAAATACAGATCTTTCTCCAAGAGCCTATAGCCATGTGCAGTGAAGTCAGATAATTTCTCACATTTCTGTCTCGCTTTTCCTTTCCCACTTGATAAAAATATTTAGCTTTCTGTACTTTTCAATGCTTATTGATATAAAATATACAAATAATCTCTGTGACACTAGAACTTGAATCATAACACCAACAATAAAGCATAATTACACTTGCACTGCTATAACTTTAATAAACTGATATTAAATCAAACTAAATGGCTTAAATCCACTCACACTGCACATATCTGTATAATGTAATAATGTTAAGGATCTTGGCAAAGAGAATACAATGATATGATTAATATGTTTGCACTTTATGCCTTGACATAGGGACACCAATAATACTACTAGGTTATAAGCACCTTGCAGCTGGTTTACAATTTTATCTGAGAACTGCAGCACCCTGTAACAAGAACTACCATGTCTGTGACACTAAACTTGAATGTCTACAGTCACCGTGGGAAAAGTACTACTGTTGGGTTTTTGAAGCAGAATGTCGTAGTGAAGCACAAGATTTGATACGTCAAGGGATGGTCCTGTATTTTATACCTCAGATTAGAAACTGAAAAAAATACTGCATTATAAGGTACAGTGTACCATGCAACTATCTTCTTGCATTGGATGAAAAATCCTTACAAGATGTGCATAGACTGATTCATATCTGGCAAGCAGTATAACGAAGACTGGAATATTCTATGGCAGTGGCAGGAAGATTGAAGATTTCAGAGGGACTAGTGTTATGTCACATGCTGAGTGCAGTCTTACATCAGGGATTTCTTTTATTTCTCTACACTGTATGTAGCCAGAGGTAAGTTCTCCTTAAATACAAGATTGTAAGCTCTTTGAGCAAAGCACTGAAACACTAGATTGTAAGCTCCTTGGAACAGGGTCTGCACTTACACCCATGGAAATCCTTTAGAGCAGGGACTCCCAATGTACCAAATAAATGTATTGTTGTTAATAGAGTGAGATAAACCCTCCCATTTAATTAGTTCAGCAAGGAATACATATACAGTGGATAGAATATACAAATTATCCCACAGAGTGTATTACTAATTCAAAATGCATTTTTAATATGACACCCCTTATGCTCCTGTCAGTTTAGACCAGTAGTGTAGCAAACTGTGAAATACATGAGGCTTAAATAACACAGCACCAACCATAGGCAGCCTGTTTCGCTACTTTGGGACTCTTTCTCACTCAAGTCATTATGGTTGATGCTGATGTCCTCGAGAATTACACCCTTTGCTATAGGGCTGCCCATTATATTGAAATGGATTTTGAATTATAAGTGATGAAATTTTGCACAGATAAGTATATTTGTTTCTTGCTAAGATTAATACAATAGAGGGATGAGCCCCAAACGGGCCAAACAGGCTGTCTATGGTTGGTGCTGCTGTTCTGCTCAAGCATTCATTTCAGGCTTTGTAAGTGTGGTTACGAAAATTAATGTAATCATCAGCAAAACTGGCATATAACTGTAAACCTAAAATCAATGCTTGAGTCCAATAACATAGCACCTACATCATACTTAAGAGCCCCAACAAGGGCGAAACAACCTGCCTATAATGGAAAAACACTTTACATTTGTAGTATTACAATATATTATTCCCCTGCAAGACATACCTCTTTTTTTTACTGGGTTTGTATGTAGGCAGAATTACTATAGAATAATAAGGCTTCCATATATTATAAGTTAACATATTAAAAGGCTTCCTACCTAAGACATTTTCCAAGTTGCCTACTTGCCTCATTTGTCAGTGCCATAATGGTTTAGCTATCTATAATGTAAACGTCAAAATCCTCATATATGACGTAAACAAACAAGCGCATGATTTGAACAGCCAATAGGATTTTAGTAGCTCTCATCCTATTTGCTGATTTGAATTTGAAGAATCAAATCAGCCAAAAGGAATGCAAGGGACGCCATATTTAAATGCTTAACTTGAATTCATTATTCAGTGTACGGCGGCGATTGTATGAAGAGGACCCTCCATGCTCCATGGCTCCGTGGTCGTCGGTCCTGCTCCACGCTCATCTCCGTGCCTTCTTGGTCCTGGATGAAGAAGGAAGTGGTCCCCGCTTGGAAGAAGATGTCGACCACTTGGAAGACTTCACCGCCACCTGGAACTAGACCTTCTCCGCTGGACTTCAGTAACGGTGAGTACCTATTTGGGGGTTAGAGTTAGGATTTTTTTTTATTTTTGGGGGGTTTGATTTTTTTTAGATTAGGGATTTATTGGGCACACTTAAAGGTGCTGAATGCCCTTTTAAGGGCAGTAAAATAGCTGAGTGCCCTTTTAAGGGAAATGCCCTTACATATGCCCCTTTAGGAGCAATGGGTAGTTTAGGATTTTTTAGTATTTGAAAGGATAAAGTATGAAGCAATGTTAGCACTTCCCTTCAGGTGCTCGCTGCCTGCCCCGGTTATCCCAAACCATGTATAGAAGCAGTGAAAGTGGCGGCGCTGTGTCACCTCCAGGGAACCAAGTTGTCCATGTCCTCTAAGTCAACCTTTCACCTCCAAAATAAAAGAGTTCACAATAGTGTAGCAGATTTCAGACAATGTGGTAGGTGCACAAACTGGTTATACTCACAAGATTGCAGTTAAAATAAGCCTTTTATTAAAATCATCACAAAGGTGTCTTCAGGTGCAGCTTCAGGTTTTATTTAAAATACAGCTCAACGCGTTTCGGCTAAAAGAAGCTTTTATCAAGAGCATAAAGTTAAAACAATTTCTGGAACAATTTCTGGGGATTACAGTTGACGGGTAGATAGATATTGCGCATGGGTTAGGTGTTAGTTATTTTCAGGAGGTAGATATATATTTCGCATGCATTAGATGTAAGTTACTATTTTCAGGAAGTTACGGTGCTCACATACTCAGCGCAAGGCTTGCTGCGCCTGCCTATGTGTGGCAAGGTGAAAATGGAGTAAAATTTCTACATTTTCGCCACGTAAGTCCTTCCGCTGAATATGTGATACTGATTTATGGCGCGGTTCTATGTTAGCTTATGGGAGTAAAAATAGCGGCCGACGGAAGAAATATACGCGTCGCATATATTCTGTGAACTGCTTGTGCAATGCCGCCCCCTGCAGATTTACAGCCAATCAGAGGCAGCGGATCAGCTATGGAACAGCGGTCTTTAGACTGCTGCTTCATAACTGCTGTTTAAACGGGCATAGAGCTCCATTCGGAGTTTGATAATTTGGCCCCAATGTCTCCACAAAAGTTCAACCTTTGATCTCACCACATATATTTTTCACAACTAAGCAGTCATTTTATCCCCTTGGTTGCCAGAAACACACGTACAGAGCAGTGATGTGAACCCCTTGGCTGCTAGAGGTACGCACCCAGCAGTGATTGAACAACCCCATGGTTGCCTGTAACACATATAATAGAAAATGAACAATGTAACTTCTTTTTGAGCCATATTTCTAATGCATAAAGCCCTAGAAGGCCCTTTACATTTAGCTGACAGTTGAATAGGGAGGGAGAAGAATCCCAGGGTTAGGTGGGTTCTGCCAAAATAAATTTTTCTTGTGTTGTAGTCACTTTTTAGGGAAGAACATCTTATTAAAACTGTTGTATATGGCTTAAGTGGATACACTGCATTATTTAATTAGCATGATGTAGAATAATTGATTGAACTTGAATCTGATTGGCTGATTCAATCAGCCAATCAGATTTTTCCTACCTTAATTCCGATTGGCTGATAGAATCCTTTCAGCCAATCGGAATTCGAGGGACGCCATCTTGGATGACGTCACTTAAAGGAACCTTCATTCGTCGGGAGTCGCCGGAAGAAGAGGATGGATCCGCGTCGGCTGCTTCAAGATGGTCCCGCTCCACGCCGGATGGATGAAGATAGAAGACGCCGCCTGGATGAACATGTCTACCGGTCCGGATGTCCTCTTCTTGCCAGATAGGATTAAGACTTTGGACCCTCTTCTGGACCTCTTCTTGCCGGATAGGATGAAGACTTCGGACCCTCTTCTGGACGGATCAGTGATACCCGGCATGGTGAAGATAAGGTAGGGAGATCTTCAGGGGCTTAGTGTTAGGTTTTTTATGGGGTGTTTGGGTTAGATTAGGGGTATGTGGGTGGTGGGTTGTAATGTTGGGGGGGTATTGTATGTTTTTTTTTAAATGCAAAAGAGCTGTTTTCTTTGGGGCATGTCCCGCAAAAGGCCCTTTTAAGGGCTGGTAAGGTAAAAGAGCTGTTAACTTTTTATTTTAGAATAGGGTAGGGCATTTTTTTATTTTGGGGGGCTTTGTTATTTTTTTAGGGGGCTTAGAGTAGGTGTAATTAGTTTAAAATTCTTGTAATCTTTTTTTATTTTTTGTAATTTAGTGTTTGTTTTTTTGTAATTTAGTTTAGTTGATTTAATTGTAGATAATTGTAGGCTGATTAGGGGTTAATACTTGAAGTTAGGTGGCGGCGATGTTAGGGAGGGCAGATTAGGGGTTAATACATTTATTATAGTGGCGGCGAGGTCCGATCGGCAGATTAGGGGTTAATAAGTGTAGTTAGGTAGCGGCGACGTTGGGGGGGGCAGATTAGGGGTTAATAAATATAATATAGGGGTTGTCGATGTTAGGGGCAGCAGATTAGGGGTACATAGCTATAATGTAGGTTGCGGCAGTGTACGGAGCGGCAGATTAGGGGTTAATAATATGCAGGGGTCAGCGATAGCGGGGACGGCAGATTAGGGGTTAATAAGTGTAAGTTTAGGGGTGTTTAGACTCGGGGTACATGTTAGGGTGTTAGGTGCAGACTTAGGAAGTGTTTCCCCATAGGAAACAATGGGGCTGCGTTAGGAGTTGAACGCTGCTTTTTTGCAGGTGTTAGGTTTTTTTCAGCTCAAACTGCCCCATTGTTTCCTATGGGGATATTGTGCACGAGCACATTTATGAAGCTGGCCGTGTCCGTAAGCAACGCTGGTATTTAGAGTTGCAGTGGCGGTAAATTATGCTCTACGCTCCCTTTTTGTAGCCTAACGCAGCCCTTCAGAGAACTCAAAATACCAGCGTTGTTTAAAAGGTGCGGGGGAAAAAAAACATGCGTAGCTAACGCACCCCTTCTAACGCAAAACTCTAAATCTAGGTGAAAATGAGCACAACCATTGCCCTCGGAATGTGCTTTTGTGTTGAATCATGTGTTTTCCTATATTTTCCACTTGACTACTTACAATGCAGTGTCTGCTACATAACGGTATTTAAATATTTGAATGTAAAACTTTCTCAAGTAGTTAATTCATTCTTATTCATTAAGCCTAGTGCAGAAACTTCTGCTTAGTATGTAGAATAAGAAATCAGAGCTTAGTGCATCTTCCCTGTGTATGTAGTAAGTATTGCTGACACCAGCTGCTGTAAACATCTTAAAGGGACACTCAAATCAACATTAAACTTTCATGATTCAGATAGAGCATGCAATTTTAAACAACTTTCCAATTGATTTCCATTAACAAAATGTGCACAGTCTTTTCATATTTATACTTTTTGAGTCACTCACTCCTACTGAGAATTTGCAAGAATTCACAGAATATACGTATATGCATTTGTGATTGGCATTCAGCATTGCATCAGCAGCTCTTGTGAACTGCTGGTGCAACGCCGCCCCCTGCAGATTCGCGGGCAATTGGCCGCTAGCAGAGGGTGTCAATCAACCCGATCGTATTCGATCGGGTTGATTTCCCGCAATGTCTGTCCTCCTCCTCAGAGCAGGCGGACAGGTTATGGAGCAGCAGTCTTTTGGACCTTCAAACTCCATACAGAGCTTGATAAATAGGCCCCTAAGTGCTGTTGCATTGTCTTTTTATCATTTATTTGTTGATTATGCAAAACTACTGTATTTACTGTTCCTTTAAATAAATGTACATTTATACTAATTTGCTTCATCAGCACAGCGCTCTTGCAAAGAAAATAAGACAAAAAGTCCTTGAAAACTCAGAACTCAATAGAAACATCTGACTTCTACATGCACCCAATGAATCTCTGACAGATATTTATGTGATCCGGCCTAACTCTTCCACATTTTACCTCACGTAAACAGTACATGATGCAGCTTTCTCAGATTCTGTCACCACATACCACCAAGGCAGGAAATCCCCTTAACCAAGGCCAGAATTAACTGCATACTCCCTGCAGATGATTATGTTTACTAACCAGTTTACACAGAGGTGCCACTGTTTAATGATGGCTTAGGAGACATATGGATGAGGAGTAAAGTGATAGGTTGTATGCAACATCATATATCTAACACCAGATTCAGGCAACATCTGTCAGCTTATCAAGGGCTTCTGTGTACAAACACACTTTTCAATCTTAATTTTTGAAGGAAAGTCTCTAGTTAATTATTACAAATTTCAGAGGGTTACACAAGATTCTGATAAGCTTTATTATGTTACTCTGGCAGGTATTATCATTATTACACTGATATTGAAAGTTTCAACTAACAGGAAGTGCATGCTTGTGCAGAATTTATCCCTAGGTACAGATTGCTCTTGTTAAGAAGAAAAACTCTGTTGATGGTTGGTTGGCACTGCTCCACAACAAATAAAGTTTTATTCATGAAAACAACAAAAATGTATTACATTTTAAAACAATACCATACTTTAGATACAACAGAGAAACACAATTATTTTAACATCCTTATATCAGTAAAACAGGTGATATTATGATCTTATTACAAGATATGGTTTTGGTAATATTGTAACAATATTGTTACAAAGATATATCATCGGTATAGTAGACCGCTCTGTAAAGTTACTCTTATAGTGTTCACTTAGGATTGTATCTTATATGCTATGTACATATGCCTTTATACCCACCGTATGTGCACCTGAAACCTGATCTTTGGATGCAGGCTACAAACTAAAGCTAAACACTGAAAGGTCAGAGATATGTTTGAAGTTACACAGTTACAGGCTTTTTTCCTTTTGTTAAGCGCCTCTTTGGCTGCTAACAATCAGCATAAAAAATGGTTTTATATAAATGATGATGGTAAAGTTCGGTATTTTCAGTCATAGTGCATTCAAGGTTGGGACACAATCAAGTCTATTGCTCTAAGTATAATACAATTGCTGCAGTACTACCAATGTATAAGTATCATATGTCTATATATTGGCTTGAAACAACTTTAGAGTGAGTGTGCTAAAGTAAAATAAACAGCGGTTTCTGATGCTTACTAAATAATTTTAGCATTAAGTTAAATTATATATGATCTAACACGCTCAAACATCCGCAGTGTGTAGTCGTTAACATGCTGCTAAATGTGGCGAAACATGTCAAGGACCTGTTAATGTTTATGTTATAAGCATTTTTAAACTTGCAGGATTATATTGGGGGTTATTATTTCTAGCGGTTTGTTATATTATGTTAACGACTACACGCTGCGGATGTTTGTGCGTGTTAGATCATATATAATTTAACTTAATGCTAAAATTATTTAGTTTGATTGCGTTAAAGAGGGTGTGACACGAATGCAACAAAAGTTGCGTTATTTCACCCCCCATAGCATTGCCATTACAAGTTTCTGAAAAGCCTCCTTGAGCGTGCGATATGGTGGCGATAAGCTCCATACAGTACAAAATCCAAGGGCTGAGAATACGTGCTCGTGCACGCTTTTCCCATAGACATCAATGGTGAGAGAGTGTTAGAAAAAAAACTAACACCTGAAGGGCGGAATGAAAAGCTCTGTAACACAGCCCCATTGATGTCTATGGGGAAAAAAAAGTTAAGTTTAAACCTAACACCCTAAAATAAACCCCTAGTCTAAACACCCCTAATCTGCCGCCCCGACATCGCAGACACCTAAATAAAAGTTATTTACTTCCTAATCTGCCTCTCCCAACATCGCCGCCACTAATTAAAGTTATTAACCCCTATTCTGCCGCTCCCCGACATTGCCGCCACTATAATAAAGCTATTAACCCCTATTCCGCCGCTCCCCGACACCGCCACCACTAAATAAAGTTATTAACCCCTAAACCTCTGGCCTCCCACTTTACCGCCACTAAATAAACCTATTTACCCTTAAACCGCCAGACCCCCACATCGCAAAAAAATAAATTAAACTATTAACCCCTAAACCTATCAACCCCTAACTTTATATTAAAATTACAATATCCCTATCTTAAAAAAAAAAAAAACTTACCTGTGAAATTAAAAAAAAACTAAGTTTAAACTAACAATTAACCTAACGTTACTATTATACTAAACTATTATACTAAAATTAAAACATTTTTTAAATGACATAAAATTACAAAAAATAAAAAATACTAAATTACAAAAAATAACAAATACTAAATTATGAAAAATAACAAACAAAATTATCAAAAATAAAACAATTACACGTAATCTAATAGCCCTATAAAAATAAAAAAGCCCCCCTCCCCCAAATAACTCCCCCCCTAGCCTACAATAAACTACCAATAGCCCTTAAAAGGGCCTTTAGTATGGCATTGCCCTAAAGAAATCAGCTTTTTTACCTTAAAAAAAATACAAAGACCCCCCAACAATAAAACCCACCACCCAACCAACCCCCAAAAATAAAAAACCTAACTCTAACAAGAACCTAAGCTACCCATTATACCCTGAAAAGGGCATTTGTATGGGCATTGCCCTTAAAAGGGCATTCAGCTCTTTTACATTTACATTAAGAGGCTGAATTATCAAGTGTCTGTCGGACCTGATCCGACAGTGCGGATCAGGTCCAACAGACATTGCTGAATGTGGAGAGCAATACGCTCTCCGTATTCAGCATTGCACCAGCAGCTCACAAGAGCTGCTGGTGCTACGCCGCCCCCTGCAGACTCGCGGCCAATGGGCCGCCAGCAGGGAGGTGTCAATCAACCTGATCGATTCCTGTCCCCCTCATCAGAGCAGGAGGACAGGGTTATGGAGCGGAGCTTGATAAATGGGCCTCTAAGTCAGGATCAGAGTGATATGCTTCAGGAAAGTTCTTCTCTGTGAAAGGCACATGTTGAGCAAAAAGAGGCTGCTTCTTGGGTGGTAACTAGCCATAGAACAAGCTATTATGATATTGTTCATTCCTAGGTTGAGCGCTTCTCTCTTTTTATTTATGCAAGTTATTGTACTATCCTTACATAGCAAACATTAACTCTTTATATGAATGATGCGCTTGCAACTTCTAAATGTAAACTGGCAATTTATTTACTGGATTACATAAGAAGGTCGCTCCTGTAGATTTGCACACAGTAATATGGATATATACACATATATAGTCCTTTATAATGGATGGCTGCTGCACTCCTTATATTAGCAGTCCTGTACACTGTATATGCAGCACTATAGTAATCTCAGTATCAGGTAGTATGCAAGATGACAAGGGAACTACCTGACCAGCTGTATAAAGTCTGTTCTGTAGACAGTAATCTAGAGTAATTTATAACTGTATAACTGCAATATAACTTATAACTGTAATGTGTAACTGACACTGTACTCTTCCTGACTAGCTGATGCTGTATCCTGCTGCACTGATCTGTAGCTGACATTACACTTAATATTAGCAGCACTTGTAAGATCCTGAGATTCAGTCCTTGTTACTTGTACTTTATAACTGCATCACCAAACTGTCACAAGATGGCTTCTGTACTGTTCTGATTCTAAGCACAGCCCACTTGATGACATCATCTTTGTATGGAAGCCTAAATGTGCCATCTAACCAAACCAGGAAGTAAGCACAACACTACATCTCCTTTCCTACTTATTTTTTTAAACTTAAATGCACAACAACAACCATAAGATAAATCAGTCTTCTCCAGCATCCTCTTGTATTGTGGATGTGAAAGCTGCTTCTTGTTTCTTCCGTTGATGAAAGTTTTTCTGATATGTTGCATGTTGTCTCCAGCGAGTGTCTCTGAGATTCACTTCAGGAGACCAACGAACAACAGGTGTTTGTTGTCTGGGAGTATGAGCATGACTATTGTGGTCCTGGATTGAATTTCCTGACTCGTCATTACAAGGTTCTTCTATAGAGGCTGGTATTTCTGAGTCATCTTCTGTAGCTGAGTAAGAGCCTGTGTTTGGATCATGCCAAACACCACCCCAGATATCAAAGTCATTGTCTGATTGCTTTCGTATGTGAAGGTCCTCGCCAGCCTGTTCTCTCCTCTCTAGCTGTGGTCGTAGTTGATTCACATGGCGGCGATACACACCTGATTGCGTGGTTATCACATACAGTTTTGGGCCCTCAACCTGGGTAACTACACCTGATGCCCATTTTTCCTCTGTATGGTTCACCCTATACCAGACAATGAGGCCTATTTATCAAGCCGTCAACCGCAAATACGCTGGAATTCCGCAGCATAATTGTGGCGAGCCTGATTCGCCTCATTTATCAAAGCCTACAGATCGGCAAAAGTTGAAATTTGTGACGTAACATATGATCCGCCGGTCTCAGTCCGACACAGATCGATGCTTATGTCATTACAGATGTTCCGAATGCAAATTCGGCACTATATGACTACTTTTGCTAGTTAACAAATATCTACCAGTTACGCTCGCCACTATTCCGGCCCAGCGTACCTGCATTTCAATCAGCCGCCATGGAGGCGGTGGAAGCCATAGGAATCAATGGGAGTCTGAAAGCAGCGAAAGCTCATGTTCGCTGCTGCCCGATATTTCATTGATTCTTATGGGAGAATAAAGGTTATGTTTACACCTAACACCCTAACATAACCCCCAAGTCTAAACACCCCTAATCTGCCGCCCCCTACATTATATTTATTAACCCCTAATCTTCTGCCCAACACCGCCGCCACCTACATTATACTTATCAACCCCTAATCTGCCGCCCCGACACCGCCGCAACCTACATAAATGTATTAACCCCTATCCCGCCGCACCCGCAGGCCACCGCAACTAAATTTATTTACCCCTAATCCCCAGGCCTCCCACATCACTAACATTAACTAAACCTATTAACCCCTAAACCGCCAGCCCCCCACATCGCCATAAACTAAATTAACCTATTAACCCCTAAACCTAACAACCCGCTAACTTTATATTAAATATTACCTCATCCCTATCTTATAATAAATTAAAACTTATCTTTAGATTTAAATTAAACTATTAATTAATCTACCCTAACTGTTATACTAAAATTACATTAAACTATATTAAACTAATAATTAATCTACCCTTACTATTATACTAAAATTACAATAAACTATGTTAAACTAATAATTAACCTACCCTAACTATTATACTAAAATTACACTAAACTACAAATTAAATAAAATATATTATATAGTTAAAAACCTAACCCTACTCAAATAATTTAAATCTACTATTGAATATTACAAATTTACAAAAAAATAACAACTAAGTTACACAAAATAACAAACACTAAGTTACACAAAATAAAAAAACACTAAGTTACAAAAAAAATAAACACTAAGTTACACAAAATAAAAAATAAATTCTTAAATATTTAAACTAATTACACCTAATCTGAGAGACCTATGAAAATAAAAAAGCCCCTCCAAAATAAAAAAAATCCCTAGCCTACAATAAACTACCAATGGCCCATAAAAGAGCCTTTTGCGGGGCATTTTCCCAAAGAAATCAGTTCTTTTATCTGTAAAAAAAAATACAGTAAAACCCACCACCCACACAACCAAACCCCCCAAATAAAAACCTAATCTAAAAAACCTAAGCTCCCCATTGCCATGAAAAGGGCATTTTTTAATGGGCATTGCCAATCAGCCAATAGGATTGAGCTTGCATTCTATTGGCTATTCCAATCATCCAAGCCGGGCGAAGTGGTCCTCCAGACTGGCAGAAGTCTTCATCCAGACGGCATCTTCTATCTTCATCCATCCGACGCGGAGCGGCTCCATCTTCAAGACATCCTCTTCATCCAACAACTACCCGACGAATGAAAGTACCTTTAAGTGACGTCATCCAAGATGGCGTCCCTTAGATTCCGATTGGCTGATAGAATTCTATCCGCCAATCAGAATTAAGGTAGAAAAAATCCTATTGGCTGATGCAATCAGCCAATAGGATTAAAGTTTAATCCTATTGGCTGATGCAATCAACCAATAGGATTGAGCTTGCATTCTATTGGCTGTTCCAATCAGCCAATAGAATAAGAGCTCAATCCTATTGGCTGATTGCATCAGCCAATAGGATTTTTTCAACCTTAATTCCGATTGGCTGATAGAATTCTATCCTTTCAGCCAATCGGAATTGAAGGGACGCCATCTTGGATGACGTCACTTAAAGGTAACTTCATTCGTTGGGTAGTTGTCAGATGAAGAGGATGCTCCGCATCGCATGTCTTGAAGATGGGCCCGCTCCGCGTCGGATGGATGAATATAGAAGATGCCGTGTGGATGAAGACTTCTGCCAGTCTGGAGGACCACTTCGCCCGGCTTGGATGAAGACTTCTCCCGGCTTCGTTGAGGACTTCGGCCCAGTTGGATGAAGACTTCTGCCGCTTCCATGAGGATGGATGTCCGGTCTTCAGAACTGTAAATCGATCTTCAGGGGATTAGTGTTAGGTTTTTTTAAGGGTGTATTGGGTGGGTTTTATTTTTAGGTTAAAGTTTGGGCCTGCAAAAGAGCTAACTGCCCTTTTAAGGGCAATGCCTATCCAAATGCCCTTTTCAGGGCAATGGGGAGCTTAGGTTTTTTTATATAGTATTTTATTTGGGGGGTTGTTTGTGGTGGTGGGTTTTACTGTTGGGGGTTTGTTTGTATTTTTTTTACAGGTAAGAGAGCTGATTACTTTGGGGCAATGCCCCGCAAAAGGCCCTTTTAAGGGCTATTGGTAGTTTAGTTTAGGCTAGGGTTTTTTTTATTTTGGGGGGGCTTTTTTATTTGGATGGGGCTATTAGATTAGGTGTAATTAGTTTAAATATCTGTAATTTGTTTATTATTTTCTGTAATTTAGTGTTTGTTTGTTTTTTTACTTTAGCTAATTCAATTTAATTTAGGTAATTGTATTTAATTTAGTAAAGGTATTTAATTATAGTGTAGTGTTATGTGTTATTGTAAGTTAGGTTAGGTTTTATTTTACAGGTACTTTTGTATTTATTTTAGCTAGGTAGTTATTAAATAGTTAATAACTATTTAATAACTATTGTACCTAGTTAAAATAAATACAAACTTGCCTGTAAAATAAAAATAAACCCTAAGCTAGATACAATGTAACTATTAGTTATATTGTAGCTAGCTTAGGGTTTATTTTACAGGTAAGTATTTAGTTTTAAATAGGAATAATGAAGTTAATGATAGTAATTTTATTTAGATTTATTTAAATTATATTTAAGTTAGGGGGTGTTAGGGTTAGACTTAGGTTTAGGGGTTAATACATTTAGTATAGTGGCGGCGATGTTGGGGCGGCAATTAGGGGTTAATAATTGTAGGTAGGTTGCAGCGACATTGGGTGCAGCAGATTAGAGGTTAATAAATATAATGTAGGTGTCGGCAATGTTGGGGGCGGCAATTAGGGGTTAATAAGTGTAGGTAGGTTGCAGCGACATTGGGTGCAGCAGATTAGAGGTTAATAAGTATAATGTAGGTGGCGGCGGTGTCCGGAGCGGCAGATTAGGGGTTAAAAAATATAATGCAGGTGTTGGCGATGTCGGGGGAGGCAGATTAGGTGTTAATAAGTGTATGATTAGTGGTGTTTAGACTCTGGGTTCATGTTAGGGTGTTAGGTGTAGACATAAATGTTATTTCCCCATAGAAATCAATGGGGCTGCGTTAGTGAGTTTTACAATGCTTTTTTTTGCAGGTGTTAGACTTTTTCTCAGCCGGCTCTCCCCGTTGATTCCTATGGGGAAATCGTGCACGAGCAGCGCTGGTATTGGAATACAGTAATGAGCAAAATTTTGCTCAACGCTCATTTCTTGCCTTTTAACGCCGGGTTTGTAAAAACCTGTAATACCAGCGCTGTAGGTGAGCGGTGAGACAAAACTGCTCGTTAGCAACGCATAGCCTCTAACGCAAAACTCGTAATCTAGCAGTCTGTGTTTATTTTTTTTGTAACTTAGTGTTTTTTATTTTGTGTAACTTAGTTGTTAGTTTTTTGTAACTTTGTAATATTTAATAGTAGATTTAAATTATTTTAGTAGGGTTAGGTTTTTAACTATATAATATATTTTATTTAATTTGTAGTTTAATGTAATTTTAGTATAACAGTTAGGGTAGGTTAATTATTAGTTTAAATGTCAGGGTGCCAATAATCAAACTGAGACGAGAAGTGCAAAAATAATCACAACTTTATTAATAGCAAAAAATAATAAAAAGTCCACAAGTCAAATAACAAGCCAGGAATCAAAACCAGAGCTGGTAGTCAGACGAGCCGAGTCAGGAGCCAAAGCGAATAGTCAGACGAGCTGAGTCAGGAGCCAAAGCAAGTAGTCAGACGAGCCGGAATCAGAAACAAGCAGAACAGCAGAGCCAGGAACAAGCCAGGGATCAGGAACCAGGAGGGATGTCAGACAGCCAGGTAATACACAGGAGCTCTCACAAACAGGTCTGAGACAACGCAAGGGCAAAGCATACTGAACAGAGGCCCTTTAAATAATAAATGATGACATCACAATTCTGAGACTGCATCCTGTCTCACACTGATGATGTACACCAGGCTGGCAATAAAAGGAAGTGCAGGAAATGAGCAGCATCACACAATATGCACCAGATTCAGCAAGAGAGGTGAGTAAAATGGAAAAAAACCCTGACAGTACCCTCCCCTCAACGACCCCTCCCCCGCAGGAGGACAAAAGGCTTATTGGGGAAACAGGCATGGAAGGCACGGAGAAGGGCGGGAGCATGAACAGCAGAGGAGAGAACCCATGAACGCTCCTCCGGACCGTAGCCCCTCCAGTGAACTAAATACTGTACCCAGCCCCTGGACATACGAGAGTCAATAATGCTGCTGACCTCATACTTCTCATGGTTGTCAACAAAGATAGGACGGGACGAGGCAACACAGTGGTAAACCGATTACAAACCAATGGTTTCAAGAGGGAGACATGAAAAACATTGGAGATGTGCATTGCAGGAGGAAGGTCAAGAGCGTAGGCCACAGGATTGACCCGTCGGAGTATTTGAAAAGGACCAACATAACGGGGAGCCAGTTTTTTGGAAGGCACACAAAGGTTCAAGTTGCGGGAGGACAGCCAAACTCTCTCACCAACCTGGTAGGAAGGTGCGGGCAGATGCCTATGATCAGCCTGCAACTTTTGGCGCTGCATAGAACGATGAAGGCAATCCTGAATCTGCACCCACGTGGAACGGAGTTGCCGGAGATGCTCCTCCAAAGCCGGAATACCCTGAGACATGAATGAATCGGGCAACAAGGATGGTTGAAACCCATAATTCGCCATGAACGAGGATAATTTGGAGGAAGCATTAATAGCACTATTACGAGCAAACTCTGCCCAAGGGAACAGTTCAGACCAATTATTGTGGTGATCTGAGACATAGCAATGGAGGAACTGTTCTAGAGCTTGATTAGACCGTTCTGCAGCCCCATTGGATTGAGGGTGATATGCTGAGGAGAAGGAAAGCTGGATCCCCATTAGAGCACAAAAGGAACGCCAAAATCTGGAGACAAACTGGCTACCCCGGTCCGACACTATCTCCTTGGGTAACCCATGTAAACGGAAGACCTCCCGGGCAAAAATTGAAGCAAGCTCCTGAACGGTAGGCAACTTCTTCAAGGGAATGCAATGTGACATTTTAGAAAAATGGTCAACCACCATAAGGATAACAGTATTGCCATTGGAAACAGGGAGCTCGACAATGAAGTCCATGGAAAGATGTGTCCAAGGATGCCCACCATTAGCAATAGGTTGAAGAAGACCCACAGGAAGACGTCGAGGAGTCTTATTCTGTGCACAAACTGATTAGGAGGCAACATATGCAGCAACATCAGAACGAAGAGCTGGCCACCAGATTTGTTGAGTAACAGACCAAATCATTTGGGTCTTGCCTGGGTGACCTGTGGCTTTAGGATAGTGGTAAGTGTGCCAAAGTTTAATTTGAAGATTCTCAGGAACAAAACACTTACCACTAGGTTTCTCAGGAGGTGCATTGGTTTGTGCAGCCAGGATCTCCTCCCCCAAGGGAGAAGTCAAATTAGTACGTATGGTAGCCAAAATATGGTCAGGAGGTATAACTGGAGTAGGTACAGACTCCTCCTTGGACAGAGGCGAAAATTGTTGAGAGAGGGCATCAGCCCTAACATTCTTACTACCAGACAGGTAGGAGACCACATAATTAAACCGAGACAAAAATAGCGCCCATCTGGCCTGTCGGGGCGACAAACGTTTTGCTTCAGATAGATAAGTTAAATTCTTGTGATCAGTAAGAATGAGCACTGGCACACTAGTACCCTCGAGAAGATGCCTCCATTCCTTGAGTGCCAAAATTATGGCCAGTAATTCCCTGTCGCCAATTTCATATTTGCACTCTGCTGGAGACAATTTCTTAGAGAAGAAACCGCACGCATCGACCTCAAGAATGAAAGGCAGGACAGGGTTAGGATGAGCCAGAACTGGAACGGCAGCAAAGGCAGTCTTAAGACCATCAAAGGCCTTAATGGCAGTAGGTGACCAATGGAGTGGATCATTCTTTTTACGGGTCATGTCTATGATAGGTTTGACCAAGGAAGAAAAGTTTTTAATAAACTATCTATAGTAATTGACGAACCCAAAAAAACGTTGAATAGACCAACTGGGCGAGGCCACTGCAGAACTGCCAGGAATCAAAACCAGAGCTGGTAGTCAGATGAGCCGTGTCAGGAGCCAAATCGAGTAGTCAGACGAGCCGGAATCATAAACAAGGAGAACAGCAGAGTCAGGAACAAGCCAGGGATCAGGAACCAGGAGGGATGTCAGACAGCCAGGTAATACACAGGAGCTCTCACAAACAGGTCTGAGACAACGCAAGGGTAAAGCATACTGAACAGAGGCCCTTTAAATAATAAATGATGACATCACAATTCTGAGACTGCATCCTGCTATAAAAGAAAGTGCAGGAAATGAGCAGCATCACACAGTATGCACCAGATTCAGCAAGAGAGGTGAGTAAAATGGCTGCTAGCAGCACATGGCAAACAAGGCAGGGAAAAAACCCTGACATTAATATAGTTTATTGTAATTTTAGTATAATAGTTAGGGTAGATTAATTAATAGTTTAATATAGTTTAATGTAATTTTAGTATAACAGGGTAGGTTAATTATTAGTTTATTATAGTTTAATTTAAATCTAAAGGTAAGTTTTAATTTATTATAAGATAGGGATGAGTTAATATTTAATATAAAGTTAGTGGATTGTTAGGTTTAGGGGTTAATAGGTTAATTTAGTTTATGGCGATGTGGGGGGTTGGCGGTTTAGGGGTTAATAGGTTAATTTAGTTTATGCGATGTGGGGGGCTGGCGGTTTAGGGGTTAATAGGTTTAGTAAGTGGTAGTGATGTGGGAGGCCAGGGGTTTAGGGGTTAATACATTTATTTAGTTGCGGTGGGCTCCGGGAGCGGAGGGATAGGGGTTAATACATTTAGTTAGTTGCGGCGGTGTCGGGGAGCGGTGGAATAGGGGTTAATAAGTTTATTAGAGTTGCGGCGGGGTCCGGGAGTGGCGGGATAGGGGTTGAACATTTTAGTATAGTGGCGGTGTTTAGTGACAGTATATAAATAAAGCTGGGAAAAAGCCGAATAGCAGCGAGATCGGTGACTGTTTAGTTAACAACAGTCCGCTGCTCATCGCCCCGTACTTGGTGTGCGGCTTTTTGACAGCTTTTTATATAAATAAGGAGAGCGTATTCAGGTCCGCGGCCGCGATGTTAGGCGATGTCAGGCGAGCGTATTGGTGCAGTCGAATGCAAGTAAGTTGATGGCTTGATAAGTAGGCCTCCATGTCTCCTTCAGTGTAGGTTTGTGAAGGTTTTCCAACTCTCATTCTATCTTGCATGATGCGGATTGTTTCTGCTACATCTGGTGTGATTAAATCCAGCTTTGTACAGATCTTTCTGCCACACAATAGTTGAGCTGGGACAACTCCCGTGGTGGGTAGTTGAGTAACCCTATATTGTTGCAAACATTGTAAAATGTTTTTAGTATTCAGCTTCTTCTCTGCTTTTAGAGCTTTAGAGTGCCCTTTTAAAGGTTTGGACAAATCTCTCTGCTTCCCGTTGGTGGCTAAGTGATATGGTGCCGTCCGATGATGGTGAATTCCATTCGTATTTAAATAATTCTGGAAGTCTTGCGACACAAACTGGGGGCCATTGTCTGTAACCAGTTTTCTTGCAACCCAAATACTGAAAACAGTCTTTCTAATGCAGTTATGATTTCAGTAGTTGTAGTCCTTGTCATTGGAATTACTTCTGGCCACTTAGAGCGTGCATCAATTATGATTAAGTATGAGATTCCATCAATAGGACCAGCAAAGTCCTTGTGGAAGCTGTCCTTGAGCTTGAACACACCCTTTGCATGCCATAACATAGTTCTCAATGTCCTTATCAATGGCCGGCCACCAAACATGACCCCTAGCCTTTTGTTTCATTCTGACAATGCCTAGGTGTCCTTCATGAAGGAGTTTTAACGTAGCTTGCCGTAGCCCGTTAGGAAACAGAACTCTCTCACCCCATAAAATACATCCATTTCTGAGTGTGAGTTCTTTCGCTCATAGTATGTATGCTCGCTGCACATCACAGCCGGTTCTTCGCCAGCCATCTCTCAAATACTTTGTCAGAAGTTGTAATTCAGTATCACAAGCTGTCTCCTTTGCAATTTGTTTGGCATGTACTATACCCGTAAAACACACACTTGGAAGGCTTTCTTGAACAACTGGTGAGGAATTAATTATTTGAAGCCTGGACATGGCATCAGCATTGCCATGGGAATCATGGGGCCAGTATTTGATGGAGTAATGATACGCTCCCAAAGTTAGAGCATACTTTTGCAATCTAGCTGCTGTAGTGGTTGAAATTCCCTTCCTTGGATTAAAGATGGTCAGCAGTGGCTTATGGTCAGTTACAAATTTTCTACCATAAATATAGTTATGGAACTTCTTAGCCCATACAATGGCCAATGCTTCCTTGTCTTATTGAGAATAGTTCTTCTCTGCCGTCGTTAGAGAACGAGAAGCAAAGGCTACCGGTCAGTCTCTCCCACCTGCATCGTGTGTGACAAGACAGCCCCTAAACCATAAGGTGAAGCATCACATGATATCATGAGTGATTTCTGAAGATCATAGTGCATTAACATGCGGGAACACAGGAGTAGGTTCTTGGATTCCTGGAAGGCTTGATTGCATTCACTGCTCCACAATCAGGGTCGATTTGTCTCAAGAAGCTGATGTAGTGGGTGTAAAGTATGGGCTAACTGTGGAAGAAAATGGTGGTAATAGTTAAGGAGACCAGGGTATGATCGTAGTTGTGATGCATTCTGTGGTATAGGAGCTTCTTGCAAGGCCTTGACTTTGTCATCAGCAGTGTGTAGACCATGACAATCTATAACATGGCCACACAATTGTAATTTGTCACGCATGAAAGCACACTTCTCCAAGTTACCCTTCAACCCGTAGTTCATTAGCCACTGCAGTACCCTCTCTACATTGTGTCGATGTTCTTCCTCCATCCTGCCCATGATTAACATGTCATCTAAAAGGCATTGGACATGGGGTAATCCATTTAACAGTTCTTCGATGGTGCGTTGCCAGATGGCTGGTGCAGGAGCAATGCCAAAGACCATACGATTAGATTGAAATAACCCACTGTGAGTATTCATTGTGAGTAACTTGCGGGAATCTGGATGTATTTCAAGTTGAAGGTAAGCATTTTTTAAATCAATCTTTGTGAAATGTTGTACCCAAGATAAGTTAGCAAAAATCTCTTCTGTCCTGGATAATGGATACTTATCCACTGCTAACTGTTCATTCAACACCATCCTAAAGTCTCCACATATTCAGATCTGTCCATCTTTCTTCCTTACTGGTACAATAGGAGAAGCCCACTCACTATGATGCACTGGGGTTATAATCTATAACTCTTCTAACCTCCTCAGTTCAGCATCAACTCCTGCCCTTAAAGCAAATGGCACAGTTCGTGCTTTGAAAAAATTTGGCCTAGCTCCAGGTTTTAACTGTAACCGTACCCTTTGCTCTTAACTTTTCCCAGAACATTTTCAAACACCGAGGCATATTTGGTCTTAATGTTCTGAATCCACTGGGCATGATCAACTCCAATATGATGTACTTCACTGTTTTTGAGGCTCTCAGGCATGCCAAGAGCCCATATCCAATCCCTTCCATAAAGAGGTGGGCCACCTGATTTTAGTATATATAGTTTAAGATTGGTAGTTTTACTGTTTGTACACACAGATACAGATGCAGACCCCAGTGGCGTCAAGACTTCTCTGGAGTATGTTTGTAGCTTCAAGGTAGTGGACTGCAGCAATACTGGAATTTTCAGCTGTTTCCAATCTTTAATCGTCATAACTGAAACTACAGTCCCAGTATCTAAGTCCATGGTCAAATCTTTTTCTTCAATATTAACATGAACGGTCAAAGGCTCAGACCCTGCTGCCATAGTGTATACAGTCAATCTCTGAACAGTCATTTCCTCTTCTGAATCTGATGTGGCTCCACTATAAGCCATGTGGTAATTTCCCTTCTTATGTGTATTGCTTGAGACACTCTGATGAGATCCTCTGCAAGCCTTCTTTAAGTGTCCTATTTTACCACAGCCATGACAACGAGCATTTTTAAATCTGCATTCAGAAGCTACATGATTCTGTGCTCCACATCTGTAACAGTTAATAGGCAATGTTGCTTTTGCTGAATATTTACCGGCTGGTCTAGCCTGTTGCTTTACATTGGAGAAAAATACCTGTTCTTCCTTAGTGCGGGAATGCATCTGCAGTAAACTAGTGTCTCGTGAGGCCTGTTCCAAAACAGAAGCAATCTCTAGTGCTTTATGGAAGGTCAGGCTCTCCTCTTTCCAAAGTCGCTTTTGAATAGATTCTGTACTGATACCCATAACAAACTGATCTCTAAGGTCCATATTTAGATAATACCCAAAAGCACAGGTGCTAGCCAATTTCTTTAATCTGATTGCAAATGTAGATTCAGTCTCTTTTACCCCTTGGCGCCTGCTATAAAACTTGAACCGCTCAGCAACCTCTAATGGCCGTGGTTGAAAATGTTGTGTTAATATCTGTATTATTTCAGACAAAGACTTGGTGGCTGGCTTTTCTTGGTGTAGCTGATCTTTTAGAATCTCATATGTTTTAGCACCAATAGTTGTCAGACAGATAGCAACAGACTTAGTTTCCCATATCTCATTGGCATCGAAATACTGCTGTAGCCTTTCAGTCCAGGAACCCCAGTAATCTGTGTCAGGGTCAAATTCTTTCAATGCTCCAAATACAGCCATTATAGCGTGAGTTTGTGGTAGTATACTCGTCACCAGATGTAATGTCCTTACATAGCAAACATTAACTCTTTATATGTATGATGCACTTGCAACTTCTAAATGTAGACTGGCACTTTATTTACTGGATTACATAACAAAGTGGCTCCTGTAGATTTGCACACAGTAATATGGATATATACACATATACAGGGAGTGCAGAATTATTAGGCAAGTTGTATTTTTGAGGATTAATTTTATTATTGAACAACAACCATGTTCTCAATGAACCCAAAAAACTCATTAATATCAAAGCTGAATATTTTTGGAAGTAGTTTTTAGTTTGTTTTTAGAAAGAAAACAAGAGGGCGACCCCTAGTGCAGATCAATTATGAACAGGTGGTGGATATCTGCTTATGCTTACGAATGGATACTCACAAAAAGTATTGCACCCTGTAGTGCAAATGTAGCGTACTAGGAATATTATAGTGTCCTAGTGCACATAACCACTCAAGTAGTGCTGCTGTAGTTGGAGATGGATATCAAGAGTGAAGGGATGGACGTCAGGATGATAAACAAGAGAACTCCAGTATCGTTGTATAAAAATATTTTATAAAAAAACAGGAATAAAAGAATATATACACAGATCTATAATGACATCTGTTGTATAATGCTACGCGTTTCTAAGCGCTCACCGCGCCTTTTCCTCAGGCAAATGATACTGAATACACTGGAGTCTCTTACATATATACCTGTGCAGGCTTAATGTGGTCAGCTGTAGCTCATTTGTAACAGGTGCTGCATAAATGAACTACCTTGATATTCTAACCGGATGTTACAAAAGTTACAAAAAAATACAATAAAATATATATAAAAGGAAATATCTAATACAATGTAATATGCTGATCATTCTCGACATATAAGAACTTAAATAAAATATATCCTAAAACTTAAACTCTCTGAGTTGTCTTGAGTGTGTGAAAACACGTTTGTAAATGATGTCTAATTACGTGTACATATATATAAAACTATTTTTGCAAATTAAGCTATTTAAATAGCTATCCTTTCTGGTGATGTTTAAATATGGGCCATGATGTAAATCAAATAATAAACTGCCATAAAGAATGATGATGTATTTCTTAACGTAAAGGGGTGTGTGTCACTGAACTAATGAAAGTGTTATATTAAATATCCAATGTGAATGCTTCGTCTGACAGGGGTGTGTATCGCATAACAAATGAGAAAGCTATATTCAATGCTTCCCTAATCGTGTAATGTGTTGCTCCATATGATTGGAGCGAGTGTGTGTCAAATGACGTCAAGGTGAAATTAGGATATGTGTATTGACTCCCATAGATACGGAATCTGTTACCATAAGTTGTTATGTGTGTGAATAACGTGTTCGTGCGAATTATACAAAAGAGAAATATTCTACCAGAATTATTTGCTGATTGTTTAACGTGCAAAAATAATGTGTAGTGAGCTAAGTGATGCAACTACTAACTACAGACATAACTGAATGTGTGTATGAAATAAATATATAAAATAAACATACCATATGTTGACATGTGTGCATGAGTTAATGAACTCACAGTGATGAATGCGAGTGAATCGCATAGTAATATCTACTATTAGACTCGTACATAGTCATGAGATAATATATCTACATAAGACCTATGTGGACACTATAATGTGTAATATATAAAAAAAATGCGTGTATTATGTGCGAGGGGTAGTGCTACATATAAAATCTATGATGTAAGCAAATATATTAAAAAGTGTAAAAGTTGTTAAGGTGATATGTGTTAGATGTAAAGTGATAGTATCTGGAGTGCAGTGCATAAGTCATATGAAAATATAATTCATGTGATGTGCAACAATGTTATATATATATATATATATATATATATATATATATATACATATATATATATAAACAAAGTGTTAAAAAGCAGCAGAATCTATTACTTCATTAAGGCCCTCTGGATATAGAGTTTTGAATTGGTAAATCCAAAAGGTTTCCCTCTGGCGTAATTTGGTCATCCTATTTTGGGAACTTGTGGCAGGAATAATTTCCAATGGGGTAATATTCATGACACAATTATTTTTGCCATGAATGGAAAAATGATGCCTAGAGGTACTATATTTATCAGATCCCTTAAGGATACATCTTAAATGTTCTGACCATCTTTGTCTAATTTTCCTACAGGTGCGACCTATGTATTGTAGGCCACACAAACATGTTATACAATAAACTACATAGTTGGAATTGCATGTTATTCTTTGAGTAATGGCAAAGGATTCTCCAGTACTATTAGATATAATGTTTTTGAGGCCATTAGTGATGTACTTACACATATGGCATCTATTTTTATTGCATCTATAGGTTCCTATGTTTGTCATTATAGAACTGTGGGAACTATTATTAGGACTTTTAGACTTACGTTTGCACATGACCACCTTACTAGGTGCCAGTTTTTCTTTAATTGTGGGGGCTCTTTTAAATGTACATCTGGGTTTATCTTGTAATATTGTTTTAAAAATAGGGTCCCGTTTAAGTAATGGCCAATGTTTAAACAGAATTTTTTTAATCTCTTTATGGTTATTGTTATATCTAGTAATAAATGAAGATTCAAAATTTGGATCTTCTTCTGTAAGTTTATTTGGAATTTTTGGTTTTAACAGTTCCCCTCTATTCAGAGAGCGTGCTTTTTGAAAACCTAGTTCTATTAATTCTTCTGGATAATGTTTCTCCTTAAATTTATTTTTAAGAAGTATGCTTTGTGTATCGTAAGTGGTTATATCTGTGCAGTTACGCCGAATCCTCCTAAACTGGCTATATGGGATATTTGTTTTCCAACTAGTGTGGTGATTGCTATAATAATCCAAAAAGTTGTTACTGTCAACCTGTTTAAAAAAAAGATTTGTTATTTGTTTGGAGGGGAACATCCCAATCACTTGCCTCATTTCAAAATGACCTCAATGATAACACCATGGGAATTCAATTTACCTGGAACATCCAAATAGATAAAATTGACTTTCTGGATGTGACCCTTATGTGGGGTGAGGATAATTGTATTCAGTCATGCACTTTTTTTAAACAGGTTGACAATAACAATAACCATAAAGAGATTAAAAAAATTCTGTTTAAACATTGGCCATTACTTAAACGGGACCCTATTTTTAAAACAATATTACAAGATAAACCCAGATGTACATTTAAAAGAGCCCCCACAATTAAAGAAAAACTGGCACCTAGTAAGGTGGTCATGTGCAAACGTAAGTCTAAAAGTCCTAATAATAGTTCCCACAGTTCTATAATGACAAACATAGGAACCTATAGATGCAATAAAAATAGATGCCATATGTGTAAGTACATCACTAATGGCCTCAAAAACATTATATCTAATAGTACTGGAGAATCCTTTGCCATTACTCAAAGAATAACATGCAATTCCAACTATGTAGTTTATTGTATAACATGTTTGTGTGGCCTACAATACATAGGTCGCACCTGTAGGAAAATTAGACAAAGATGGTCAGAACATTTAAGATGTATCCTTAAGGGATCTGATAAATATAGTACCTCTAGGCATCATTTTTCCATTCATGGCAAAAATAATTGTGTCATGAATATTACCCCATTGGAAATTATTCCTGCCACAAGTTCCCAAAATAGGATGACCAAATTACGCCAGAGGGAAACCTTTTGGATTTACCAATTCAAAACTCTATATCCAGAGGGCCTTAATGAAGTAATAGATTCTGCTGCTTTTTAACACTTTGTTTATATATATATATGTATATATATATATATATATATATATATATATATATATATAACATTGTTGCACATCACATGAATTATATTTTCATATGACTTATGCACTGCACTCCAGATACTATCACTTTACATCTAACACATATCACCTTAACAACTTTTACACTTTTTAATATATTTGCTTACATCATAGATTTTATATGTAGCACTACCCCTCGCACATAATACACGCATTTTTTTTATATATTACACATTATAGTGTCCACATAGGTCTTATGTAGATATATTATCTCATGACTATGTACGAGTCTAATAGTAGATATTACTATGCGATTCACTCGCATTCATCACTGTGAGTTCATTAACTCATGCACACATGTCAACATATGGTATGTTTATTTTATATATTTATTTCATACACACATTCAGTTATGTCTGTAGTTAGTAGTTGCATCACTTAGCTCACTACACATTATTTTTGCACGTTAAACAATCAGCAAATAATTCTGGTAGAATATTTCTCTTTTGTATAATTCGCACGAACACGTTATTCACACACATAACAACTTATGGTAACAGATTCCGTATCTATGGGAGTCAATACACATATCCTAATTTCACCTTGACGTCATTTGACACACACTCGCTCCAATCATATGGAGCAACACATTACACGATTAGGGAAGCATTGAATATAGCTTTCTCATTTGTTATGCGATACACACCCCTGTCAGACGAAGCATTCACATTGGATATTTAATATAACACTTTCATTAGTTCAGTGACACACACCCCTTTACGTTAAGAAATACATCATCATTCTTTATGGCAGTTTATTATTTGATTTACATCATGGCCCATATTTAAACATCACCAGAAAGGATAGCTATTTAAATAGCTTAATTTGCAAAAATAGTTTTATATATATGTACACGTAATTAGACATCATTTACAAACGTGTTTTCACACACTCAAGACAACTCAGAGAGTTTAAGTTTTAGGATATATTTTATTTAAGTTCTTATATGTCGAGAATGATCAGCATATTACATTGTATTAGATATTTCCTTTTATATATATTTTATTGTATTTTTTTGTAACTTTTGTAACATCCGGTTAGAATATCAAGGTAGTTCATTTATGCAGCACCTGTTACAAATGAGCTACAGCTGACCACATTAAGCCTGCACAGGTATATATGTAAGAGACTCCAGTGTATTCAGTATCATTTGCCTGAGGAAAAGGCGCGGTGAGCGCTTAGAAACGCGTAGCATTATACAACAGATGTCATTATAGATCTGTGTATATATTCTTTTATTCCTGTTTTTTTATAAAATATTTTTATACAACGATACTGGAGTTCTCTTGTTTATCATCCTGACGTCCATCCCTTCACTCTTGATATCCATCTCCAACTACAGCAGCACTACTTGAGTGGTTATGTGCACTAGGACACTATAATATTCCTAGTACGCTACATTTGCACTACAGGGTGCAATACTTTTTGTGAGTATCCATTCGTAAGCATAAGCAGATATCCACCACCTGTTCATAATTGATCTGCACTAGGGGTCGCCCTCTTGTTTTCTTTCTAAATTTACAGACTACAGACACATCTTCTGCGTTTGGGAGGAGCAGCCCTCAGTTTGGTGCACAGTTTGCTGGGACACTGTGAAGTTCCCAGACCGTTTACCTGGGCATTACCTTTGCCTTTTCATACTGTGAGTATGTTTTCACTTGCATTATTTCTTTTATAAAAATTGGCTACACTAGGAGGCGCCCTTCTCTCTCTGCTCTTAGTTTGTTTTTAGTTTTAGCTATTTTAGGGGGATATCTGTGTGTGCAGGTGACTATTACTGTGCATAATTATTAGGCAACTTAACAAAAAACAAATATATACCCATTTCAATTATTTATTTTTACCAGTGAAACCAATATAACATCTCAACATTCACAAATATACATTTCTGACATTCAAAAACAAAACAAAAACAAATCGGTGACCAATATAGCCACCTTTCTTTGCAAGGACACTCAAAAGCCTGCCATCCATGGATTCTGTCAGTGTTTTGATCTGTTCACCATCAACATTGCGTGCAGCAGCAACCACAGCCTCCCAGACACTGTTCAGAGAGGTGTACTGTTTTCCCTCCTTGTAAATCTCACATTTGATGATGGACCACAGGTTCTCAATGGGGTTCAGATCAGGTGAACAAGGAGGCCATGTCATTAGATTTTCTTCTTTTATACCCTTTCTTGCCAGCCACGCTGTGGAGTACTTGGACGCGTGTGATGGAGCATTGTCCTGCATGAAAATCATGTTTTTCTTGAAGGATGCAGACTCCTTCCTGTACCACTGCTTGAAGAAGGTGTCTTCCAGAAACTGGCAGTAGGACTGGGAGTTGAGCTTGACTCCATCCTCAACCCGAAAAGGCCCCACAAGTTCATCTTTGATGATACCAGCCCAAACCAGTACTCCACCTTGCTGGCGTCTGAGTCGGACTGGAGCTCTCTGCCCTTTACCAATCCAGCCACGGGCCCATCCATCTGGCCCATCAAGACTCACTCTCATTTCATCAGTCCATAAAACCTTAGTTGGCCCAGTCTTGACGTTTCAGCTTGTGTGTCTTGTTCAGTGGTGGTCGTCTTTCAGCCTTTCTTACCTTGGCCATGTCTCTGAGTATTGCACACCTTGTGCTTTTGGGCACTCCAGTGATGTTGCAGCTCTGAAATATGGCCAAACTGGTGGCAAGTGGAATCTTGGCAGCTGCACGCTTGACTTTTCTCAGTTCATGGGCAGTTATTTTGCGCCTTGGTTTTTCCACACGCTTCTTGCGACCCTGTTGACTATTTTGAATGAAACGCTTGATTGTTCGATGATCACGTTTCAGAAGCTTTGCAATTTTAAGAGTGCTGCATCCCTTTTCAAGATATCTCACTATTTTTGACTTTTCTGAGTCTGTCAAGTCCTTCTTTTGACCCATTTTGCCAAAGGAAAGGAAGTTGCCTAATAATTATGCACACCTGATATAGGGTGTTGATGTCATTAGACCACACCCCTTCTCATTACAGAGATGCACATCACCTAATATGCTTAATTGGTAGTAGGCTTTCGAGCCTATACAGCTTGGAGTAAGACAACATGCATAAAGAGGATGATGTGGTCAAAATACTCATTTGCCTAATAATTCTGCACTCCCTATATAGTCCTTATAATGGATGGCTGCTGCACTCCTTATATTAGCAGTCCTGTACACTGTATATGCAGCACTATAGTAATCTCAGTATCAGGTAGTATGCAAGATGATAAGGGAACTACCTGACCAGCTGTATAAAGTCTGTTCTGTAGACAGTAATCCAGAGTAATTTATAACTGTATAACTGCAATATAACTTAGAACTGTATTGTGTAACTGACAGTTCTTACTCTTCCTGACTAGCTGATGCTGTATCCTGCTGCACTGATCTGTAGCTGACATTACACTTATTATTAGCAGCACGTGTCAGATCCTGAGGTTTAGTCATTGTTACTTGTACTTTATAACTGCATCACCAAACTGTCACAAGATGGCTTCTGCACTTTTCTGATTCTAAGCTCAGCCCACTTGATGATATCATCTTTGTATGGAAGCCTCAATGTGCCATCTAACCAAACCAGGAAGTAAGCACAACACTACAGTTATGACACTTAGGGAAGTATCCCTAAGTGTGATGTGGGAATCCAGACGTGGACCCGTTGCTCAATGTGCTTAGAGGAATATGGCTGCACCTCACTGACGAGGCCCACACTAGGCCGAAACAAACATCTGGGGTTTTGCTGTTTCTCTCGTTCAGAGAGGGATTGTCTGGTATTTCAGGGCTGGACTGTACTGTTAAGTCATGATCAGACTGATATGCTTCAGAAAAGTTCTTCTCTGTGAAAGGCACATGTTGAGCAAAAAGAGGCTGCTTCTTGGGTGGTAACTAGCCATAGAACAAGCTATTATGCTATTGTTCGTTCCCAGGTTGAGTGCTTCTCTCTTTTTATTTATGCAAGACAATTTATGACACTTGGGGAAGTCTCCCTAAGTGTGATGCAGGAATCCAGACGTGGACCCGTTGCTCAATGTGCCTAGAGGGATATGGCTGCACCTCACTGACGAGGCCCACACTAGGCCGAAACGTATGTCTGGGGTTTTGCTGTTTCTCTCGTTCAGAGAGGGATTGCCTGGTATTTCAGGGCTGGATTTTACTGTTAAGTCAGGATTAGACTGATATGCTTCAGGAAAGTTCTTCTCTGTGAAAGGCACATGTTGAGAAAAAATAGACTGCTTCTTGGGTGGTAACTAGCCATAGAACAAGCTATTATGCTATTGTTCGTTCCCAGGTTGAGCGCTTCTCTCTTTTTATTTATGCAAGTTATGACACTTGGGGAAGTCTCCCTAAGTATGATGCAGTTATCCAGACGTGGACCCGTTGCTCAGTGTGCCTAGAGGGATATGGCTGCACCTCACTGATGAGGCCCACACTAGGCCGAAAACATACATCTGGGGTTTTGCTGTTTCTTTCGTTCAGAGAGGGATTGCCTGGTATTTCGGGGCTGGACTGTACTGTTAAGTCAGGATCAAACTGATATGCTTCAGGAAAGTTCTTCTCTGCGAAAGGCACATGTTGAGCAAAAAGAGGCTGCTTCTTGGGTGGTGACTAGCTATAGAACAAGCTATTATGCTATTGTTCGTTGCCAGGTTGAGCGCTTCTCTCTTTTTATTTATGCTTTTTTATTTTTATAGGGCTATTAGATTAGGTGTAATGGTTTTTATTTTTGATAATTTTGTTTTCTATTTTTCGTAATTTAGTGTTTGTTATTTTTTGTAATTCAGTATTTTAGATTTTTTGCAATTTTAGACAATTTTTTTTAGTAGTGTTAGGTTTTTTTAATGTGTAATGTAGTTTTTTTAATTGGTAGTTATTTTAATTTTAGTATAATAGTTTAGTATAATAGTTATGTTAGGTTAGTTGTTAGTTTAAAAAAGGGGTTAATAGTTTAATTTATTAGTGGCGATGTGGGGGGGGCTGGCGGTTTAGGGGTTAATATGTTTATTTAGTAGTGGCTATGTGGGGGGTTGGCGGTTTAGGGGGTAATTGTTTTAGTTAGTGGTGGCGTGTCGAGGAGTGGCGGAATAGGGGTTAATAACTTTATTATAGTGGCGGGGATGTGGCGGGCAGCAGATTAGAGGTTAATAAGTTTTAAATAGTGTTTGCGATGCGGGAGGGCCTCGGTTAAAGGGTTAATAGGTAGTTTATGGGTGTTAGTGTGCTTTGTAACAGTTTAGTTATTAGTTTTGTGAAACATTTTTGTTGCACAAAATCCATAACTATTGCTTTCAGAGGGCAGAATGGATAGTGTCGGTATAGGCTGTAACGCAAGCATTTTAGCCTCACCACACAACCTGTAATACCGGTGCTATGGAAATCCCACACAAAACATAATTTTTTTGAGTGCGGGATTGACGTTGCGTTACAGGCTACAATGTTTGCGGTCTAGCTATACCGACATGACTCGTAATGGCTGCGTTATTGTTTTTTACGCTGAAATGGCCATTAAACCGTAATGCACAACTCGTAATCTAGACAAATGTTTGACCAAATACTGTATTCTGATGATAAACTGCAGGTCAGTTCTAGTAAATGTGATTCTACAGGCCAGTGCTAGTAAATATCAGCCTGCAAGCCAGTAGAAGCGAATGTGATCCTGAAGGCAAGTGTTAGTGAATGTGAGTCTACCTATAGGTGACTGGACACAGGACGTAGCTGGGGTTTACACAATGTCCCCACAAAAGCTCAACCTTAGACCCTACCCTTGATCACACCACATATTTTTCATCCCTTGGTTGCCAGTAACACATGTACATAGTAGTGATGTGACCCCCTTGGCTGCCAGAAGTAAACACCCAGCAATGATTGAACAGTGTAACTTCTTTTTTAACCATATTTCTAAGGCATAAAAGCCTAGAAGGCCCTTTACATTTAACTGACAGGGGTCTTTAAGTGTCCAGTATTTTAGTACAGATTGTACTGGACAGCCCGCTAAAATACTGTACACCCTATTTGTATGGTTCAGATCAACTAAAATTAATATAAAATTGATACAGACATAAAGGCTTCTAAATGTGGGGAATCTACTATTAAATGATGACAGACCTAGCACCTATAGATTCCTAGATACACTGCACATTTACATATGCTAATTAGTATGGCTGGTAACCCCAGAGGTAATCACATGACATGATCCTGAGGCTCAGCCATTGCTCTGTAGATATTACCAGACCAAAGCAGTTCATGTCATTTTAATAATCTATTCCCAACATATAAGCACTGGAATCTTGGGATTTATAATGGCAATTTTGTTACAAGACATTTCTGTTACCATCCTACAGAATAAAATATCAGCCAAGTGTAAACATTTGTTTAACAAAATAAAATCCTGTTTACTGCAATTGGTTTTCAATAGAAAAAATGCAGACAACAAGGCTAATCATTTCCATTAAGTTATAATAAAATTGTTTTGCAGTTGTTATCTATGAAAGCAAATTAGGAAAAGATTTGAAGCAGAGTTAGCTCTGACAAGTCAGCAGGATGCAGTTCCAATTCAATGTACAGTTTTCAGAGCTAAATTACATGAAAAGGGGCAAAATAAATAATGAGTATATTACAAAATTGTTTTATTATGAATAATTAAACATCTTATGTTAAAGCTACACTAAAAACATAACTAAAGGCTAATCTGACAGTCATGGTATAATGCGATGCCTAGTTGTCATGGTGACAGTTTTAGGGGAATGGCTTATGTGATGCAGCAGTTATGTCACAAAACCAACTGACAACACAAAGCCACCACCCTCAGAACTGCTGCTCACTTTAGTAGAGTTGCGAGACTGACCCTGCTGTGCTTCAGTAAACACTGACATGCAGATATTAGTTATCTAATATATTTTTTATAATATCTTTATATTTCACTGCTAGCACATTACAGTACAGCTCTGTATATGTGTTGGTATGAAGAACAGTGACTACCTCCAACACAATGAAAATGTCATCCGGTGGGAGCTGCAGGCATGAACACCAATTACTACAGGTAGTGTTATCATGATCACCCCAACTCAGTAACTGAATAATACTAAGTCACATTTATATACATTGTAAAATAATATTGATAAATGAAAGAAGTAATAGCTTAAACTTTGCAGCTTCCTACAGGCACCAGTACTCTGAGACAAAACATAGCATACAAACCGTACATAATAATACTCAATATTATCTTCACACCTTTATTTAAAAATACATATAATTTAATAAATATTTTAACTTTTTAAATAATTATTTTAAACATATCATAGCATTATAAGTAGTATAACTGTAGGACACACCAATGCCTTTCTGTGCTTCCTCTAAATATCTTTATAAGACTTGCAGCTGGCAGTAAAGGCTTTAAACCAGCTTTAAGGGTGGTAAGAATTATTGCATCATTAGTGTGCAAATGCTCTAAAGCAAGGACTTCTATTAAAGGCCTAGAATATAAACTCCACGGCATGGGTCTGCAATTTATATGATGCAAACTCAATGGTGCTGGGACCCTCATTAAACACTGTACTGCAAGGTGCCACATCTGATGCAGCTGTTTTTTCTACTTGACCCAGATGAAGATAAGGCAATTGCCAATCGGAAATAAATTCAGATCAGACTGATGCGCATCTGTCCAAAAGTAAACGCACTGATGGCAGATGTCCTCACGCTGCAAACTCACTGGTGCTGGGACCCTCATTATACACTGTACTGTAAGATGTAGCATCTGATGCAGTTGTTTGTTCTGCTTGACCCGGATGAAGAAAAGACAACTAGTGATCTGAAATAAATTCAGATCAGACTGATGCACATCTGGCCAGCAGCATACGTGTTTATAGCAGATGTCCTCACACTGCAAATTTACTGGTGCTGGGACCCTCATTAAACACTGTACTGTAAGGTGCCGCATTTGATGCAGCTGTTTATTCTGCTGGACCCGGATGAAGAAAAGACAACTGGCGATCTGAAATAAATTCAGATCACACTAATGCGCATCTGGGCAGCAGTATACGCACTGATGGCCGATGTCCTCACACTGCAAACTCACTGGTGCTGGGACCCTCATTAAAAACTGTACTGTAAGGTGCAGCATTAGATGCAGCTGCTTTTTCTGCTTGACCCGGATGAAGAAAAGGCAACTGGCTATAAATTCAGATCAGACTGTTGCATCTGGCCTGCAGTATAAGCGCTGATGGCAGATGTCCTTCAAGGATTTTTATAGTACTAAGCTGTATCTAAGGTAAGATTTTCTGGGATTAACAAGTTTGTAAGCTCTTTGAGCAAGACATCCCATTACCACATTAGATTGTAAATACAGATCCTCCTGTCCTTTCCCATTTCATAAAAATCTTTAGCTTTCTGTACTTTTCAATGCTTATTGATATAAGATATACAAATAATCTCTTTGACACTAGAACTTGAATCATAACACCAACAATAAAGCATAATTACACTTACACTGCTATAACTTTAATAAACTGATATTAAATCGAATTGAATGGCTTAAATCCACTCTCACTGCACATATCTGTATAATATAATAATGTTAAGGATCTTGGCAAAGAGAATATAATGATATAATTAATATGTTTGCACTTATATCCTCTATGCAATGCCTTGATGTAGGAACACCAATAATACTACTAGGTTATAAGCACTTTACAGCTGGTTTACAATTTTATCTGAGAACTGCAGCACCCTGGAACAAGGACTACCATGTCTGTGACACTAAACTTGAATGTGTACAGTCACCGTAGGACAAGTACTACTGTTGGATTTTTGAAGCAGAGAGTCCTAGTGAAACACTGTACTGCAAGGTGCCGCATCTGATGCAGATGTTTTTTTCTGCTTGACCCGGATGAAGAAAAGGCAACTGGCAATCTGAAATAAATTTAGATCAGATTGATGCGCACCTGGCCAGCAGTATATGTGCTGATGGCAGATGTCCTCAGGCTGCAAACTCACTGGTGCTGGGACCCTCATTTATAACACTGTATTTTAAAGTGCAGCATCTGATGAAGCTGTTTGTTCTGCTTGACCCGGATAAAGAAAAGACAACTGGCGATCTGAAATAAATTTAGATCAGATTGATGCGCACCTGGCCAGCAGTATATGTGCTGATGGCAGATGTCCTCAGGCTGCAAACTCACTGGTGCTGGGACCCTCATTTATAACACTGTATTTTAAGGTGCAGCATCTGATGAAGCTGTTTGTTCTGCTTGACCCGGATGAAGATAAGACAACTGGCGATCTGAAATAAATTTAGATCAGACTGATGCACATCTGGCCTGCAGTATACGCACTGATGGCAGATGTCCTTCAAAGATTTTAATATTACTAAAATGTAAGTATCTAAGGTAAGATTTTCTGGGATTAACAAGTTTGTAAACTCTTTGAGCAAGACATCTCATTACCACATTAGATCGTAAATATAGATCCTGCTCCAAGAGCCTATAGACATGTGTAGTGAGGTCAGATAATTTCTCACATTTCTGTCACGCTTTTCCTTTACTTTCCCATTTCATAAAAATCTTTAGCTTTAATTTGGTTCTGTATGTTTAAAGCTTTCCGTACGTTTCAAGGTTTATTAATATAAGATATACAAATCATCTCTGTGACACTAGAACTTGAATCATAACACCAACAATAAAGCATAATTACACTTACACTGCTATAACTTAAATAAACTGATAATAAATCAAACTGAATGGCTTAAATCCATTCTCACTGCACATATCTGTATAATGCAATAATGTTAAGGATCTTGGCGAAGAGAATATAATGATATGATTAATATGTTTGCACTTATATCCTCTATGCAATGCCTTGATGTAAGGACACCAATAATACTACTAGGTTACAGCTGGTTTACAATTTTATCTGAGAACTGCAGCACCCTGTAACAAGGACTACCAGTTCTGTGGCACTAAACTTCAATGTGTACAGTCACCGTGGGACAAGTACTACTGTTGGATTTTTGAAGCAGAGTCCTAGTGAAGCACAATATTTGATAGGTCATGGGATGGTCCTGTATTTTATACCTCAGATTAGAAACTAAAAAAAAAATACTGCATTATAAGGTACAGTGTGTCATGCACCTATCTTCTTGCATTGGATGAAAAATCCTTACATGATGTGCATAGACTGATTCATATCTGGCAAGCAGTATTACGAAGACTGAAATACTCTATGGCAGTAGCAGGAAGATTGAAGATTTCAGAGGGTCTAGTGTTATGTCACATGCTGAGTGCAGTCTTACATCAGGGATTTATTTTATTTCTCTACATTCTAAGTAGCCAGAGGTAAGTTCTCCTTAAAGGGACAGTCTAGGGCAAAATAAACTTTCATGATTCAGATAGAGCATGTAATTTTAAACAATTTTCCAATTTACTTTTATCACCAATTTTGCTTTGTTCTCTTGGTATTCTTAGTTGAAAGCTCAACCTAGGAGTTTCATATGCTAATTTCTTAGACCTTGAAGACCACCTCTTTCAGATTGGATTTTAACAGTTTTCACCACTAGAGGGTGTTAGTTCACATATTTCATATAGATAAAACTGTGCTCGTGCAAGTGAAGTAATCTGGGAGCAGGCACTGATTGGCTAGACTGCAAGTCTGTCAAAAGAACTGAAAAAAGGGGCAGTTTGCAGAGACTTAGATACAAGATAATCACAGAGGTTAAAAGTATATTTTTATAACTGTGTTGGTTATGCAAAACTGGGAAATGGGTAATAAAGGGATTATCTATCGTTTGAAACAATAAAAATTCTGGTGTAGACTGTCCCTTTAAATACTAGATTGTAAGCTATTTGAGCAAATCACTGAAACACTAGAATGTAAGCTATTTGAAACAGGGTCTGCACTTACACACATGGAAATCCTTTAGAGCAGGACTCCCATTGTACCAAATAAATGTATTATTGTTAATAGAGTGAGATAACCCCTCCATTAATTAGTTCAGCAAGGAATAAATATACAGTGGATAGAAAATACAAATGATCCCACAGAGTATATTACTAATTTAAAATGCATTTTCAATATGGCACCCTTTATGCTCCTGTCAGTTTAAACCAGTAGTGTAGCAAACGGTGAAATACATGAGGCTTAAATAACACAGCATCAACTATAGGCAGCCTGTTTCGCTACTTTGGGACTCTTTCTCACTCAAGTCATTATGGTTGATGCTGATGTCCTTGAGCATTCCACCCTTTGCTATATGGCTGCCCATTATATTGAAATGGATTTTGAATTAAAAGTGTTGCAATTTTGCACAGATCAGTATATTTGTTTTTTGCTAAGATTAATACAATAGAGGGATGAGCGCTAAACGGGTCAAACAGGCTGTCTATGGTTGGTGATGCTGTTCTGCTCAAGCATTCATTTCACGCTTTCTAAGTGTGGTTATGAAAAGTAATGTAATCATCAGCAAAACTGGCATATAGCCGTAAACCTAAAGTCAATGCTTAAGTCCAAGAACATAGCACCTACATCATACTGAAGAGCCCCAACAAGGGTGAAACAACCTGTCTATAGTGAAAAAAACACTTTACATTTGTAGTATTACAATATATTATTCCCCTGCAAGCCACCACTCTTTTTTGTACTGGGTTTGTATGTAAGTAGAACTACTATAAAATAATAAAGCTTCAATATATCATAAGATTCCAAGTGCCCTTTACATATTAAAAAAGTTCCTACCTAAAACTATTAAATATACAATAAATATGTTTGTATATTTATATATGAGGACACAAAGAATAAATGTTAATGATAGCAACAACTGGATCACCTGAAAAACCCTAACAGTTATTCTTTGAGGACACAAAGAATATATGTTAATGATAGCAGCAACTGGATCACCCGAAAACCCCTAGCAGTTATGTCCATGCTTATTTCACTGCAGGCATCTTTTTCACAAGTTGCCTACTTGCATCATAATGGTCAAGCTATCTATAATAGGACCCACACTACATAAATGTAAACTTAAAAATCCTCACATTTTCAAATATGACGTTTAACAACAAGCTCATCATATTGTAACACACCTAGTGAAGAAGGCTTGATTACAGTATACTAAGAACTTAAAAAAACGCCCTATTAATACTTAGAAATCAGCTATTTTGATATTTTAAGTTGCACTTTTGATATCAAATATCTGGTGCTTGCCACCAATCAGCAAGCGCTACCCAGCTGCTGAACCAAAGAAGGACTGTCTCGTAAGCTTACATTCCTGCTTTTTCAAATAAAGATACCAAGAGAATGAAGAAAAAATGATAATAGGAGTAAATTAGAAAGTTGCTTAAAATTGCATGCTCTGTTGGGTACGGTATCTATTTAAGTAGTTGAAAACATGAAAATACTAAATTTATGCTTACCAGATCAATTCCTTTCCTTCCTGGCAGGGAGAGTCCACAAATTCATTCATAACTGTTTGGAATATAAACACCTGGCCACCAGGAGGAGGCAAGACACCCCAGCCAAAGGCTATAAATATCCCTCCCACTTCCCCTATCCCCCCAGTCATTTGGCCTAGGGAACAAGGAAAAGCAGGAGAGACATTAGTGTATAGAGGTGCCAGAAGAAAAAATTAACAAGGTAGCCGCTTAAAAATATGACGGGCGGGGTTGTGGACTCTCCCTGTCAGGAAGGAAAGGAATGTATCTGGTAAGCATACATTTAGTTTTCCTTCCCAACTGTTGGGAAACAATACCCAAGCTCCAGAGGACACTGATGAATAAATGTGAGGGACAAAAACCAAAAGGAGGCTGAACCTAAACTGAGGGCTTGTAAAGGTAAAAAGCAGCACCAAACTGTGGATATTTCAATAGCTTTTAATCAGAGACATCATAAGAAAACAAACAACATTTCGGTCAGCACCTGACCTTAATCATGTTGCATACACATATGCTCAAACCCACTCTTTATATAGCCACAGGAGGCAGAGTTTCTACTACCTGTGTAGGTGTTGTACTTTTTATTAACCCCTTCTATATAGATCAGGATATATTTCTCCATACTCCCTCTAGTGGTTAAGCACATCTCATTTTATCAATCTATATTAACCTTAAAAACACAATGTACATCAATATTAAAATAAATAATAATTCAAAAGGTTACAGTTCAAGAAAATTACTGTACAAGAAATGTACCTCCTTATATTTATAGCAATATTCAATTTATAATATTTCAAAGACAGTATCTATCTCTATTTAACCGGGCCTACTTACAAAGTAACTTGCCAGTCTATCTCCCTATTAATTCCTAGAGGAATTAATGTTTGTAGAGTATAAATCCAATATGTTTCCCTACATTTGAGGATTTGCTGTCTATCTCCTCCCCTTCTGGGTCTCTTAACCTGTTCAATAATCTGGTATCTCAATTTTGAAATGGTATGCCCTGCCTGCAAGAAGTGATTAGAAACTGGAGCATCCCTGTTATTACAGCGTATATTTGACTTATGTTCAACAATTCTATCTCTTATCCTCCTTGTCGACTCCTCTATTTAAATTTTGGAGCAAGGACACAATTAAATAAATCACATATTCTGAATTACAGGTGAAATACCCATGGATTCTGTATTTCTTTCCAGTCAATGGATGGGAAAAGAAATCCCGTTTAATGATGTTACCACAGTTACAATATCCCAGGCAGGGAAAACATCCCAGTTTAAGTGTAGATATATAAGTTTGAATCTGCCTTTTCCCTGAGCCTAAATCCGCCCTTACTAATACATCTTTCAAATTCCTACACCTCTTATATGCAGACATTGGTGGTGGTTCAAACTTCTTAATGTGGGGATTTAGATCTTTAATAACAGACCAATGTTTCTTAATGATACTATATATATATCTTTACTTAAAGGATTATACTGAGAAATAAACACCATGCGTTTATTGTCCTGTTTGTCTTTCATCTTACTCCCTCTTAGGATAGAATGTCTCTGGATTTTACTGACATCTTCTATCTGTTTTTGAATTAATTGTTTAGGGAAGCCCCTCTCAATAAAAAGTTTACCCATTTCAGTCAATCTGGTCTGTACAATATCTTCATCTGAGACAATCTTTCTGACTCTAAGTAGCTGGCTCCTAAGGAGACGACTATTGATAAGGAGGAAGGGATGTGCACTTTCATATCTTAGGAGACTATTTCTATCACTCTCCTTTTTGTATATATCCACTTTCAATGCCCTCCGATTCTTAATCACATTGGTGTCCAAGAATACCTCTGTCAATGTCTTGTGGATATATTAAGGTCAGCCACAAACTCTTGTAGGGAGTCGATGTCGCCCCCCATATGCCAAATTCATCATCTATATATCTAAACCAGCATAATCCATACTGTAGAAACAGTTTATTACTGTATACAAATGTCTCCTCATATACGCTCATAAAAATGTTGGCATATGTGGGGGCGACATTCAACCCCATAGCTGTAACTTGGCATTGTATAAAGAACTGGTCCTGAAAGAGGAAATAATTGCAATAGAGAATAAGCTGTAACAATTCTAAAATAAATTCACATTGAGTAATAGATAACATACCCTTGGTGTCAACAGCATGTCTCACAGCACCTAAACCACTAACGTGGGTAATTGACGTATATAGGCTGTTGACATCAAGGGTATAGAGAATAAATTTCTCACTCTCTATACCTAGTTGTTCCAATTTGATAAGAAAATCTCCTGTATCTTTAATATATGACATTGATTCCATAGCAAGGGGCCTAAGTAATTTATTAAGGTATATAGAGACATTCGTCATAATTGAATTAGTACTGGCTACAATGGGGCGGCAAGGAGGAGTCTCTCTATTTTTGTGTATTTTAGGCAATGTGTAAAACACTGGTGTAACAAATTTCTCTGGTAATAAAATTTTTTGTTCTTTCTCTGTTATCAAGCCATTACACATTGCCTTATCAATACACTTCACAAGCTCACGCTTCACCTCAAAAGTCAGATCTCTATCTAATGATTTGTATATTTCCTCATCATATAGTTGACCTTTAATTTCTTGGATATAATATCCCTTATCTAAGATGACGGTAGCTCCGCCCTTATCCGCTGGCTTGCAAATAATATCACTGTTATTTTTCAAATCTAGCAAAGCCTTATTCTCTATTTTAGTAAAATTACCTTGCAAAAATGTATTACCTCTATATGGGACTCTATTCTTATGTTTTAATATATCGATATCCCTTAAAACAAGTTGCATAAATGTTTCAACACTATTGTTACATATTTGTGGATTAAAGCTACTTTGACTCTAAGATTCAAACTCTTCAGTGATAATACATTAGTGTCACTCTGTACGTTGGCCTCTAGCCTTGGGTTTACCCCCTGTAGTGACTGAAGGTGTCCAAAGTAAGTCTTTAATTTGATGTTGCGGAATAAAGAGTATAAGTCCCTCTGCAGTAGAAAAAAGTCACATCTAGGTAATGGACAAAAAGACAACCCCTTGTTAATAACTTGCTTCTCCGTGTCAGTTAAAGTATACTTTGAAATGTTTACCGTCAGTTCCGTTTGTTCCTGTTGCGTGTCATCCTCTGCGGTCTGGATTCCTTGGGGCCAGTATCGGTTGCTTTTCCGGCGGTGTTTACATCCGCCTCTGTGTCTCCTTCTGAGTCCCCCGACGAGTCATTGGTCGATGACATTGAACTTGTGCCCGTGTCGTGCATACAACATTGCCGTCTCCAATTGGCCGATCCCTGTCGCCTCTTATCGTTGTGGGGTGAATCAACAGACCATCTGTATACCGATCCATTCCGGTAATCATCTTCATCCCTCTGAAATTTTTGGCGTTTGCGGGCCTCAATCATTTTCTTCATTTCCGAAATGCTGGTATTCACAGATGTCAGCAATTTATCCATGTCTTCAATTGACAACATCGATCTCAAGGCTCCCTCATGGTAATTTTACTAAAATAGAGAATAAGGCTTTGCTGGATTGAAAAATAACAGTGATATTATTTGCAAGCCAGCGGATAAGGGCAGAGCTACCGTCATCTTAGATAAGGGATATTTTATCCAAGAAATTAAAGGTCAGCTATATAATGAGGAAATATACAAATCATTAGATAGAGATCCGACTTTTGAGGTGAAGCGTGAGCTTGTGAAGTGTATTGATAAGGCAATGTGTAATGGCTTGATAACAGAGAAAGAACAAAAAATGTTATTACCAGAGAAATTTGTTACACCAGTGTTTTACACATTGCCTAAAATACACAAAAATAGAGAGACTCCTCCTGGCCGCCCCATTGTAGCCAGTACAAATTCAATTATGACGAATGTCTCTATATACCTTGATAAATTACTTAGGCCCCTTGCTATGGAATCAATGTCATATATTAAAGATACAGTATATTTTCTTATCAAATTGGAATAACTAGGTATGGAGAGTGGGAAATGTATTCTCTATACCCTTGATGTCAACAGCCTATATGCGTCAATTACCCACGTTAGTGGTTTAGGTGCTGTGAGACATGCTGTTGACACCAAGGGTATGTTATCTATTACTCAATGTGAATTTATATTGGAATTGTTACAGCTTATTCTCTATTGCAATTATTTCCTCTTTCAGGACCAGTTCTTTATACAATGCCAAGGTACAGCTATGGGGTCGAATGTCGCCCCACATATGCCAACATTTTTATGAGTGTATATGAGGAGAAATTTGTTTACAGTAATAAACTGTTTCTACAGTATGGATTATGCTGGTTTAGATATATAGATGATGTATTTGGCATATGGGGGGTGACATCGACTCTCTACAAGAGTTTGTGGCTGACCTTAATATATCCACAAGACATATCAAATTTAAATTGACATATAGTGAGGAGTCAGTGGCATTCTTGGACACCAATGTGATTAAGAATTGGAGGGCATTGAAAGTGTATATATACAGAAAGGAAAGTGATAGAAATAGTATCCTAAGATATGAAAGTGCACATCCCTTCCCCCTAATCAATAGTCTCCCTAGGAGCCAACTACTTAGAGTCAGAAAGATTGTCTCAGATAAGAATATTGTACAGACCAGATTGACTGAAATGGGTTAACTTTTTATTGAGAGGGGCTTCCCTAAACAATTAATTCAAAAACAGATAGAAGATGTCAGTAAAATCCAGAGACATTCTATCCTAAGAGGGAGTAAGATGAAAGACAAACAGGACAATAAACGCATGGTGATTGTTTCTCAGTATAATCCTTTAAGTAAAGATATATATAGTATCATTAAGAAACATTGGTCTGTTATTAAAGATCTAAATCCCCACATTAAGGAGTTTGAACAACCACCAATGCCTGCATATAAGAGGTGTAGGAATTTGAAAGATGTATTAGTAAGGGCTGATTTAGGCTCAGGGAAAAGGCAGATTCAAACTTATATATCTACACCTAAACTGGGATCTTTTCCCTGCCTGGGATGTTGTAATTGTGGTAACATCCTTAAAGGGGATTTCTTTTCCCATCCATTGACTGGAAAGAAATACAGAATCCCTGGGTATTTCACCTGTAATTCAGAATATGTGATTTATTTAATTAAGTGTCCTTGCTCCAGAATTTATATAGGGGAGTCGACAAGGAGGATACGAGATAGAATTGTTTAACATAAGTCAAATATACGCTGTAATAACAGGGATGCTCCAGTTTCTAATCACTTCTTGGAGGCAGGGCATACCATTTCACAATTGAGATACCAGATTATTGAACAGGTTAACCCCTTAGCGACACGCGTCGTACAGGGTACGTCTTGCACAAACTGGTCTTTAAAGACCAGCGACGTACCCTGTACGACGTTGGGGTTGAAAGCGGCTGGAAGCGGTCCTGATCGCTTCCAGCCACTTTCCGGTTATTGCAGTGATGCCTCGATATTGAGGCATCACTGCAATAACATTTTACCCCATCCGATGCAGAGAGAGCCACTCTGTGGCCCTCTCTGCACCGGACATCGGTGGCCGCAATCGTTGGTGGGTGGGAGCCGTCGTGGGAGGTGGGCGGCCATCGATGAATTTCTAAGTGCAGTGGTGGGCGGGATCGTGGGCGGATCAGCTAGGGGGCGCGCACGGACGCGCGCACGTGCACGGGGGAGGCGGGCGGGCGAGTGCACGGGGAGGGAGCGGTTGGGAACAATTACACTATGGAACAGTTAGTTAAAATTTAGAGGGAGAGAGGGGGAATACATATTTATTTTAAATAATCAAAGTGATCTGGGAGGGGGTGGGGGTTTAGTCTTTAGGGGGGAAGCTACACTACAGAAAAGTGGGGAAAAAAATTAAAAATATATATTTTTTTGTAAACTGGGTAAACTGGGACAGCTGCCAATACCCAAGATGGCGCCCAATAATGTAGAGGGGGAGAGTTAGAGAGCTGTTTGGGGGGGATCAGGGAGGTTTGGGGCTAAGGGGGATCCTACACAGCAGCATATGTAAATATGCTTAAAAAAAAAAGATTAAAGATACCTTTTATTAGCTGTTTGGGAGGGATCAAGGGGTCTGATGTGTCAGGTGGGAGGCTGATCTCTACACTAAAGCTAAAATTAACCCTGCAAGCTCCCTACAAGATCCCTAATTAACCCCTTCACTGCTAGACATAATACACGTGTGATGTGCAGCGGCATTTAGCAGCCTTCTAATTACCAAAAAGCATCGCCAAAGCCATATATGTCTGCTATTTCTAAACAAAGGGGATCCCAGAGAAGCATTTACAACCATTTGTGTCATAATTGCACAAGCTGTTAGTAAATAATTTCAGTGAGAAACCTAAAATTGCGAAAAAATTTAAGTTTTTTTTAAATTTGATCGCATTTGGCGGTGAAATGGTGGCATTAAATATACCAAAATGGGCCTAGATCAATACTTTGGGTTGTCTACTACACTACACTAAAGCTAAAATTAACTCTACAAGCTTCCTACATGCTCCCTAATTAACCCCTTCACTGTTGGGCATAAAACACGTGTGGTGCGCAGTGGCATTTAGCAGCCTTCTAATTACCAAAAAGCAACGCCAAAGCCATATAAGTCTGCTATTTCTGAACAAAGGGGATCCCAGAGAAGCATTTACAACCATTTATTCCATAATTGCACAAGTTGTTTGTAAATAATTTCTGTGAGAAACCTAAAGTTTGTGAAAAAGTGAACAATTTTTTTTATTTGATCGCATTTGGCGGTGAAATGGTGGCATGAAATATACCAAAATGGGCATAGATCAATACTTTGGGATGTCTTCTAAAAAAAAAAAAATAACAGCTAAACACAAACACCGCAGAAATGTAAAAATAGCCCTGGTCCTTAAGGGAAAGAAATTGAAAAATGGCCTTGGTCCTTAAGGGGTTAAGAGGCCCAGAAGGGGAGGAGATAGACAGCAAATCCTCAAATGTAGGGAAACATATTGGATTTATACTCTACAAACATTAATCCCTCTAGGAATGAATAGGGAGATAGACTGGCAAGTTACTTTGTAAGTAGGTCCGGTTAAATAGAGATAGATAGATACTGTCTTTGAAATATTATAAATTGAATATTGCTATAAATATATTGAGGTAAATTTCTTGTACTGTAATTTTCTAGAACTGTAACCTTTTGAATTATTATTTATTTTAATATTAATGTACAGTGGGGAAAAAAAGTATTTAGTCAGCCACCAATTGTGCAAGTTCTCCCACTTAAGAAGATGAGAGAGGCCTGTAATTTTCACCATAGGTATGCCTCAACTATGAGAGACAAAATGTGGAAACAAATCCAGACAATCACATTGTCTGATTTGGAAAGAATTAATTTGCAAATTATGGTGGAAAATAAGTATTTGGTCAATATCAAAAGTTCATCTCAATACTTTGTTATATATCCTTTGTTGGCAATGACAGAGGTCAAACGTTTTCTGTAAGTCTTCACAAGGTTGTTACACACTGTTGCTGGTATGTTGGCCCATTCCTGCATGCAGATCTCCTCTAGAGCAGTGATATTTTGGGGCTGTCGCTGGGCAACACGGACTTTCAACTCCCTCCAAAGGTTTTCTATGGGGTTGAGATCTGGAGACTGGCTAGGCCACTCCAGGACCTTGAAATGCTTCTTACGAAGCCACTCCTTCGTTGCCCGGGTGATGTGTTTGGGATCATTGTCATGCTGAAAGACCCAGCCACGTTTCATCTTCAATGCCCTTGCTGATGGAAGGAGGTTTGCACTCAAAATCTCACGATACATGGCCCCATTCATTCTTTCATCTACACGGATCAGTCGTCCTGTTCCCTTTGCAGAGAAACAGCCCCAAAGCATGATGTTGCCACCCCCATGCTTCACAGTAGGTATGGTGTTCTCTCTCCTCCAAACATGACAAGTTGTGTTTCTACCAAACAGTTCTACTTTGGTTTCATCTGACCATATGACATTCTCCCAATCCGCTTCTGGATCATCCAAATGCTCTCTAGCATACTTCAGATGGTCCCGGACATGTACTGGCTTAAGCAGGGGGACACGTCTGGCACTGCAGGATCTGAGTCCCTGGTGGCGTAGTGTGTTACTGATGGTAGCCTTTGTTACATTAGTCTCAGCTCTCTGCAGGTCATTCACTAGGTCCCCCCGTGTGGTTCTGGGATGTTTGCTCACCGTTCTTATGATCATTTTGACCCCACGGGGTGAGATCTTGCGTGGAGCCCCAGATCAAGGGAGATTATTAGTGGTCTTGTATGTCTTCCATTTTCTAATTATTGCTCCCACAGTTGATTTCTTCACACCAAATTGCTTGCCTATTGCAGATTCAGTCTTCCCAGCCTGGTGCAGGTCTACAATTTTGTTTCTGGTGTCCTTCAACAGCTCTTTGGTCTTCACCATAGTGGAGTTTGGAGTGTGACTGTTTGAGGTTGTGGACAGGTGTCTTTTATACTGATAACAAGTTCGAAAAGGTGCCATTAATACAGGTAATGAGTGGAGGACAGAGGAGCCTCTTAAAGAAGAAGATACAGGTCTGTGAGAGCCAGAAATCTTGCTTGTTTGTAGGTGACCAAATACTTATTTTCCACCATAATTTGCAAATAAATTATTTCCAAATCAGACAATGTGATTGTCTGGATTTGTTTCCACATTTTGTCTCTCATAGTTGAGGTATACCTATGATGAAAATTACAGGCCTCTATCATCTTCTTAAGTGGGAGAACTTGCACAATTGGTGGCTGACTAAATACTTTTTTGCCCCACTGTATATTGTGTTTTTCAGGTTAATATAGATTGATAAGATGAGATGTGCTTAACCACTAGAGGGAGTATGGAGAAATGTATCCTGCTCTATATAGAAGGGGTTAATAAAAAGTACAACACCTACACAGGTAGTAGAAACTCCGCCTCCTGTGGCTATATAAAGAGTGGGTTTGAGCATATGTGCATGCAACATGATTAAGGTCAGGTGCTGACCGAAACGTCGTTTGTTTTCTTATGATGTCTCTGATTAAAAGCTATTGAAATATCCACAGTTTGGTGCTGCTTTTTACCTTTACAAGCTGTTACCTATTGGGGTTGATGCATGAACCCCTAGAGCGTGCACTGGAGGTCTGATGGTGAGTGCTGGGCTTACTCTTTATCTACATCCTAAACTGAGGGCACCACAGCCTGTAACATGTTTCTCCCAAAAGCTGCTTCAGCAGAAGCGAAAACATCGAATTTGTAGAATTTTTAAAAAGTATGTAAGGAAGACTAGGTTGCGGCCTTACAAATCTGATCCATAGAGGCTTCATTCTTAAAAGCCCAGGAGGAAGCAACAGCCCTAGTGGAATGAGCCGTAATCCTCTCATGAGGCTGTTGTCCCGCTGTCTCATAAGGTAAGCGGATGATACTCCACAAGGACAACAAAGTCGCAGTGGCCTTCTGGCCCTTGCCCTTGCCAGCATAGAGATGAACAAAGATGAGGATTGCCTGAAGTCCTTCGTAGCTTGAAGGTAGAATTTTAAAGCACTAACCATGTCTAGATTGTGAAGTTAAAGTTCTTTAGGGGAAGAAGGATTAGGACAAAAGGAAGAAACAGCAATCTCCTGATTGATGTTGTGATCTGAGACCACCTTGGGCAGAAAACCTAACCTAGTAGGCTTGTTTGTAAAAGTAAAAGAAAACCAATATGGTTTTCAAGAGAAGTAGCACATGCAGTTAAGACAAAAAAGACAGTCTATACAAAATTCAAACTCACTGGCTCAGAAGAGGATAAAGAAAATGGAGAACCCATCAAAAGATGACAAAGCAGTTAATCATAAAGGCTAAAGCTGATGCAGAAGAGAAAATAGCACAATCTGTAAAAAATGGTGACAAAACCTTCTTTAGATATATCAGTGAAAAGAGAAAAACTAACAGAGGGATAGTTAGACTCAAGAATGAGGATAGAGTAGTGGAAGAAGATAAACAAATAGCAAACTGTTTAAATGATTACTTTTGTTCAGTCTTTACAACAGATGGTAAAGATAGTGAGATGCTATTAAGGGATGTTACTGTAAATAATGTGAGTAGTACTTTTCTTTTTACAGAAGAAGAGGTTTCAAGGGTTTTATAAAAAATAAAAGTTAATAAGTCTGTGGGTCCAGATAATATTCATCCAAGGGTTCTAAGAGAACTTCGATCCGTAATAGCTACTCAATTAGCTGATTTATTTAATCAGTCACTTCTAACAGGAGTTGTTCCAAAAGACTGGAAAATTGCCAATGTAGTCCCTCTTCATAAAAAGGGTAGTAGGGAAGATTCTGCTAACTATAGGCCAGTCAGTTTGACCTCAATTGCAGGGAAATTAATGGAAAATCTTTTAAAGGAAAGACTTGTATCTTTCATTCAGACAAACAACTTAGAAGACAAAGGACAGCATGGTTTCACTGCTGGAAGACAATGCTTGACTAATCTAATTGATTTCTTTGACCATGTAACTAAAATAATAGACCAGGGAGGAGCCGTAGATGTTGCATATCTAGACTTTAGCAAAGCATTTGACACCGTCCCACACAACAAACTTATTCACAAAATGTATTGCCTTGGAATAGATGCTAAGATTGTTAAGTGGGTAGAATGCTGGCTTAAAGATACATTCAAATGAGGCATCAGTTACTAGAGGTGTTCCCCAAGGGTCAATTCTTGGGCCTGTTCTGTTTAACATGTTCATAAGTTATATTGGAAGTGGGCTTAAGGGGAAGGTTTGCTTGTTTGCTGATGATACAAAAATTTGTAACAGGGTAGATGTTCCAGGAGGAGTTGATCAAATGAACTGTGATATTAATAAACTAGAGGACTGGTGAAATAAATGGGATCTGAAATGTAATATTACCAAGAGCAAAATTATGCATATAGGATCCAAAAACCCAAAGGCCGATTATAGTCTCATTGGTACATTACTGACTGTAATTAAAGAAGAAAGGGATTTGGGAATTATTATTTCAGATGATTTAAAATTTGGTACACAATGCCAATGATTTAAAAATGCCTGGGACATGCATAAGGCTATCCTAAGGAAAAAGTAACATGTAATATGGGTAGACTTGATGGGCCTTTTTGGTTCTTATCTACCGTCAAATTCTATGTTGCTATGTTTCTAGTAAGTAAAACAGCCTTATCAGCATGGAACACAAGGTATGGGGGGTCACATTGTAACACAGAAATCTCTGAGACTCTGCGAGCTGCGACAATAGCCAACAAAAACAGAACCTTCCAGGACAAAAGCTTGAGATCAACAGCATGCATGGGCTCAAACGGAGCCTTTTCCAAAACTCTAAGAACAAGGTTGAGTCTCCAAGGAGGAGCAACACATCTAAACACTGGTCTGATTCTGAACAGTGCCTTAACAAAGGACTGAACATCCAGGAGAATAGCTAATCTCCTATGCAGCAAAACCGATAGGGCCGATATATCTGAACTTTCAGGAAACTAGCGGATAAGCCCTTCTCCAATCCATCTTGGAGAAAGGATAAAAGAACAGAAACCTTCATCTTGTGCCATGGAATACCACGTTCATCACACCAATGAAGATAAGTCCGCCAAACCTTATGGCAAATGCGCCTAGTAACTGGCTTCTGAGCCTGAATTAAAGTATCATGACTTTAGCAGAGAAACCTCTCTTGGCTAAGACTAGGTGGTCAAGAGCCACGCAGTCAAACGTAGAGAGAGTTTAGATTCTGATGTAGGAACGGACCCTGCATTAAAAGGTCCTTTCCGATAAGGTAAACTTCAGGAAGGGGAGGAGGACATCCTCACTAGATCTGCAAACCTTGTCCTTCATGGCCATGAAGGAGCTATTAGAATCCCTCTGGCCCATTCCTGTTTGATGCGAGCCACTACACAAGGAAGAAGCGCCAATGGAGAAAAAAAATATATGAGTCTGAACCTCCAGGGAACCACTAACGTGTCTACCAACTCTGCTGGAGGATCTCCTGATCTCGACCCTTACCTGGGTAGCTTGGCATTTAGACAAGAGGCCATGAGATCTATTTCTGAAAGCCCCCATCTGAGGGTTATTTCTGAAAACACCTCAGTATAGAGGGATCACTCCTCCGGGTGAAAAAATTGTCTGCTGAGGAAGTCCGCTTCCCAGTTCTGGATTGCTGAGAGACAGCAGTTGTGGAGCTCAGCCTATTGAAGGATTTAGGACACTTTGCTCAATACTAAGGAACTTCTTGTTCCTCCCTGATGGTTGATGTAAGCAACAGAGGTAATATTGTCGATTGAAATCTGATATGCCGGGCAGAACTGAGTTGGGGCCATCGAGAATCGCCTGGAGCTTTAGAATATTGATCGGAAGAGAAGATTCTTCTCTGGACCCCAGACCGCTCCCCAGCCTGAAAGGCTGGCATCCGTAGTTAGTGTAGGAAAAGATACAAAAAAACACCAAAAAGGTACATTTTGCAGAAACAGACTATGATGTTCAGACCTCTGATCCAGATTCGAGTGAGGATGTGGTTGCCCCTAGAAGTATATCAGTGCTTGACAATCTATGTGGTAACAATACAGAGTCAAAAAAGATTTTTGCCTGGGAGCAAAACCCAAAAGAAAAAAAGGGGCAGGAGGGGAGGGAGCAAACAAAAACACACAAAACAGGTATCAGACGAGGACAAAAACAAGGAAGTATGTTTAAAGAATGTTGTCAATCTTTCAAAGGTTGAACTGAGTAAAACAGAGAGAGAGGTCTTAAGTCTGGGACTTGTTTTTTTCTCCTACTTCTCACTTTAGCCTTTTCAGTACCATCCATGATGTAAATAAATTTGTGAGAAAACTCACTCACAATAGGCATTTCTCTGGTAATGTGGATGCTGCTGAGCAGGCTAATAGTGAGTGCACTCCTATTAGCTCACAGACCAACAAAGACTGTTTGAGCTTTGATGAACAATGCTTAGTCTTGGATATGACCGCTTTGTGAAATGAGAATACTAAAGCTAAATGAGATACATAGACTATCTGCTGCTGGTGTGGAATGGAGATGAGAGTAGTGTTTTGGCCTTTGTGGAATACATCAATACTAATAATGCATATTTGAAATTTACTTTTGAACAACATCAACATCAAATTAAATTTCTAGACATCAAGCTCAATGCACAAGTAACCACACAGAGCATTGATACCTGTTTATACAGGAAACCCATAGGTGGTAATACCATCTTGAATTACAAGTCATGCCAACCAAAACATGTTCTCAAGGCCAATATATAAGCATAAAAAGGATATGTTCAAACAATATTTCCTATAGAGAACAATGTGACATTTTGGATAATAGATTATCTGAATGTGGTTATCCGAGTAATTTACTTCAGTCGACTAGATAACAGGTTGACCTTATTTCACGTGACACTCTTTTGGAGTATAAACAAAACAAAGTGTCCAGGTTTAGACAGTCTGATTGTAGGGATAAATTTTTAGTACCCCATATAGTCTTGAATACTACAGAATTTGCAACTTAAGATTAAGGAATGTCTACCAATTCTAACATCAGATCCCGTATTAGAGAGAGTAGCAACTAATGGCTGCAAATTTCTTTGCAAAGAAAGCTAAAACCATAGGTAACATGGTGGCTCCCTCTTTTCTGCCTGAGAATAGAACAAGACGTTGTTGCCACAAAGAACAGATTCCTTTAAATGCAAATTGAGAGTTTGTAAGACATGTAACTACGTGACAGAAGGTGATTATTTTACTTCCTCAGTTTCAAATGTAAACTATCAAATTAGATATAATATAAATTGCAACTCAAAATATGTAATCTACCTTTTAACCTGAAGGGGGTGCCAGATTCAATATGTGGGTAAAACTAAGAGAGTTTTTAAAGACAGAGCATTTGAGCATATCAGAGACATTGACAACCCTGATATTTTTACCCCAGTAGGGAAGCACTTTAAGAATATGCATGCAGCAGACTCTTCATTGGTATCTTTCCAGGTGATAGACCATATCCTTAGCCATAAGAGGGGAGGAGATAGGGAGTATAAATTAAGTTTCGAAGAAGCACAATGGATATTCACATTACGTACTAGACACCCCCTAGGTATAAATATGGAATCGGATGATAATTTGTTTATTTAGCCTTAAATATACCCCCTTTTTTATGTTATTTTAGAGCGAGTATGAATTTAGCCTTGCATATTCAGCAAATATGGCATTAGTAATGTAAGCATTAACTGACATTAACTGTGTGTATTTTTCTAAGAATAGGATTTTGATAGGAAGGAGTTAATCTCACATGTGTTTTTAATGTATTTTATACCTTTAAAAGGTGAGGCCAGTATGTGCAGCTTATAGTGAACAAGTGCGGAGGACCCGCATGAAACATGTCTGCTGTTCTCTGCACTACTGGAATCTCCTTCCATGCTGCGTGAGAGGAGTTGCCACAGACTTTTCTGTCTAGACTTCCATAGTCACAATCTCCCAGGATGGTCTCAAGAAGCACGTGCCTAGAGAAAGGTGATCCTGACAGAGCCACCAAGAGAAAGATTCTCTCATCTGGCTGTCTAGGACAATCTGTTGAGACAGGTTTAAGTGATCTCTGTTCCATTGTCTCAGCATGCATAGTTGTAGAGGTCTGAGATGGAAGTGAGCAAAAGGAATAATGTCCATAGAAGGCATCGTTAAACCGATTACCTCCATACACTAAGCCACTGTTGGATTTGAGGTGGATTGGAGGGAAAGGCAAGCTGTAGCTATCTTAGAACGTCTCTGATCTGTCAGGAAGATCATCATGGAAACTGAGTCAATGATAGTAACCAGAAAAACCACCCTGGTAGAGGGAACCAGAGAATTCTTCCCTCCGGAATCAAGGGAATAATTGGCCTGATAGTCTACATCTTGAATGATGGAGCCCTGAGAAACTTGTTCAAACATTTCAAGTCTAGGATTGGACGGAAAGTTTCCTCCTTTTTGGGAACTACAAAGAGATTTTAATAAAACCCTAGACCCCTTTAAGAGGCAGGAACCGGGACGATTACTCCCAAGGAGGAAAGATCCCGAACGCAATCTAGGAAGGCTGGTCTCTTCTCTGGTCTTGAAGACAGTCTTGAGAAGATAAATCTGCCTCTGGGAGGATGAGATTTGAATCCTATCCTGTAACCCTGGAACACAACGTCTAACACCCAAGGATCTTGAACATCCTGCTCCCAGACTTCTGAGAAAAGAGACAATCTGCTCCCTACCTGATCCGATCCTGGACCGGGAGCCGCCCCTTCATGCCAATTTATAAGCAGCAGGCTTCTTGGTCTGCTTGGACTTGTTCCAAGACTGGGAAGGCTTCCAAGTATTCTTGGACTTTTCGCGCTTGGAGGCAGACTGATTCCGCTAAGTTTTGTCAGACCAAAAGGAACGAAAATTAGCTGACTGGCGACCCTTGGATCCCCTTTCTTATCCTGGGGGAAGAAGGAACCCTTCCCCCCTGTAACTGTGGAGATTATTGAATCCAGTCCAGGACCAAATCAGACCTTCTCTTTGAAAGGTAAGGAAAGAAGCCTGGATTTGGAAACAATATCAGCTGGTCACCAAGATTTTAACCAGAGGGCTAGGACCACAAATTCTGAAGCTTTGCATTCAGACAAACAATATGCATATTAGCATCACAGATAAAGGAATTGGCTATCCTTAGAGCCTTGATCCAGTCCTGAATCTCCTCCAGAGAGGATTCAACCTCAATTAACTCTGACAAGGAATCACACCAATAAGTGGCTGCGCCCGCAACTGCAAACACCACAGCCGCCGGTTGGAAAAGAAAACCCATATGTTGGAACATTATCCTTAAGTAAATCTCCATTTTTTTATCCATAGGATCCCTAAAGAAAGAGCTATCTTCCAACGGAATGGTAGTGCCCTTAGCGAGAGTAGAAATGGCTCCATCTACCTTAGGAATGGAACTCCACAGTTCCAGATGGGAGTCAGGAACTGGGAACAATTTCTTGAATTTCGCTCGAAATAATACTTGCATGCGGATTGGGACTGGAAAGGACTCAGGGGCCTTTTGTTCTTCATAGACCCTATCAAGCTTAGGAATCTTAGGTTCCTCCGTAACCTTAGCCTCTGGAACCTCCAAAGTGACTAAAACCTCCTTCAAAAGGAAACAGGGATGTTCAATTTTAAATCTGAATTTTGAATTGTCAGAGGCAGGAGCCTTAACCTCTGAAGTCTCTGCTTCTGAGATTTCACCTTCTGATGTGAGGTTAGATCATCCTCAGAAAAATGCAATAGGTTAGACAACTCTTACTGGAGAGAAGAAATGTCCCCCAACTCTGCAGGACTATGCCTGACCTTTCTCTTGAGCTTCCCAAAGATAGGTAAGGTGTTTAGGGCCGCCGATACATCAGATTGTAATTGTGAGGGAAAATCCACTGTAAAAAAAAACTACCTCCAGTAGGAGGCATGGGCGGGCCGCAGAGGATTGCTTGTGAGATAGGGTTAAATCTAGGTTGAGGGGAGAGGAAAGGCATCTCTTGGATAACAGAGTCCTGAAAGGTGGAAGGCTCAGAAGGGGGTAATTTATCGGAAGGCATAACATTTCTAGCCCCTGTTTTAGCTTTTAAAACAACCCCAAGACAGATGGGACAGAACTGGGCAGGAGGGCACGCTATGGTCTCCTCGCAATAAAGGCAATTATTAGAAATATTAATTGCAGATAAAGAACCCTCAGACGGGTTAACATCAGTGACCTCCATAGCAAGGACATTGCCTCAGCACAGCTATGGATCAAAACATGGACCGTAAAATAAAATGTAAAATAAAAAGTAAAGGCACCTCTACCCTGCTTTAGGCTGGGTTGCTCACCCTCTCCTAGTAGCTCAGTGTAGATGAAGAAGTAGTCGATGGACTCTCCTTTGACCACAACGGAGCTCTAAGAGATACACAAACGTTTTCCCATTTACTCGGCAGAAGGAAATTAAGCAGGTCACATGGGGCGCCTCCACTACCGGTCCAAGCGTGCAAATAAAATACTGTGCAGCGATAAATAAAAAGTTAAAAGTAACACTCCCAGTCATCCATCTGTCTCAAGGGATCCCAGAGCCATTAAAATCAACCCCTCACAAGTACTACGTTAAGGAGCTTAGTCCCCAAATGCTCCAAATGAGAACCTCAACTACGGAGGTCTGTCCTCAGATCCCTCAGAGGTAAAACTTTTGTCACACTTTTACTCTATCCAGATGTCCCCTAGAAGAGAAACACATCCCCTCTAAAAAAAGGGACTTATCCCTCGGGAATCACGCTGTGGAGCACACACACAGCTTCTCAAGGTGTGCAGACATCTCCTTCCACTGACAGGGACCTGAGTGGAGAAAAAAGGACAAGCAGTGTAACTCATCTACACTGATTTCCCAGGGGGAATTAGCTTAATTATCCATATGCCCGTACAGAGAATGTCCCCTGATACATATGGATCTAGCCTTCACCACTGCTCTCACTGAGAGATTTATATGGCTAGTCCAATACCCCAGTCCTCTCTTGAACAGAAAATACCCATTAAAGGACTATCTTCTTTCTTCTAACACTTTCGGCCAGATTACGAGTTTTGCGTTATGAGCTGTGTGGTACTAACTTGCACGTTATTCTCACTGCTGAGTTACCTACAGCGCTGGTATTACAGGTTTTTACAAACCCGGCGTTAAAAGGCAAGAAGTGAGCATAGAGCAAAATTGTGCTCCATACCGCACTCCAATACCAGCGCCGCTTAAGTCAGCAGTGAGCTGGTTGTACGTGCTTGTGCACGATTTCCCCATAGACATCAATGGGGAGAGCCGGCTAAGAAAAAGTCTAACACCTGCAATAAAGGAGCGTAAAGATCCGTAACGCAGCCTCATTGATTCCTATGGGGAAACTAAATTTATGTTTACACCTAACACCCTAACATGAACCCCGAGTCTAAACACCCCTAATCTTACACTTATTAACCCCTAATCTGCCGCTCCGGACATCGCTGACACCTACATTATACTTATTAACCCCTAATCTGCCGCTACAGACATCTCCGACACCTACATTATACTTATTAACCCCTAATCTGCTGCCACCAACATTGCCGACACCTACATTATATTTATTAACCCTTAATCTCCCGCCCCCAATGTCGTTGCAACCTACCTACACTTATTAACCCCTAATCTGCCGTCCCAACGTCGCCGCCACTATAATAAACATATTAACCCCTAATCTGCCGTCCCTAACATCACCGCCACCTACCTACACTTATTAACCCCTAATCTGCCACCCCCAACGTTGCCGCCACTATAATAAACATATTAACCCCTAATCTGCCGTCCCTAACATCACCGCCACCTACCTACATTTTTTAACCCCTAATCTGCCGCCCCCAATGTCGCCGCCACTATATTAAATTTATTAACCCCTAAATCTAAGTCTAACCCTAACACCCCCTAACTTAAATATAATTAAAATAAATATAAATAAAAACTACTATCATTACCTAAATAATTCCTATTTAAAACTAAATACTTACCTGTAAAATAAACCGTAAGATAGCTACAATATAACTAATAGTTACATTGTAGCTATTTTACGCCTAGATTTAGAGTTCTGCGTTAGCCATCAAAAGCAGCGTTAAGGGGTCCTAACGCTGCTTTTGGCCGCCCGCTGGTATTTAGAGTCAGGCAGGAAAGGGTCTAACGCTCACTTTCAAGCCGCGACTTTTCCATACCGCAGATCCCCTTACGCCAATTGCGTATCCTATCTTTTCAATGGGATCTTCCTAACGCCTGTATTTAGAGTCTTGGCTGAAGTGAGCGTTACACCTCTACCGACAAGACTCCTAACGCCCATGGAAAGGCTGTAGTTAAGAGCTTTATGGGCTAATGCCGGTTTATAAAGCTCTTAACTACAGTGCTCTAAAGTACACTAACACCCATAAACTACCTATGTACCCGTAAACCGAGGTCCCCCCACATCGCCGCCACTATAATAAATATTTTTAACCCCTAATCTGCCGACCGCACATCGCCGCCACCTACATTATCCCTATGAACCCCTAATCTGATGCCCCTAACATCGCCGACACCTACATAATATTTATTAACCCCTAATCTGCCCCCCCCACGTCACCGCTACCTTACCTACACTTATTAACCCCTAATCTGCCGACCGGACCTCGCCACCACTATAAAAAATGTATTAACCCCTAAACCGCCGCACTCCCGCCTCGCAAACCCTATAATAAATAGTATTAACCCCTAATCTGCCCCCCCAACGTCGCCGCCACCTAACTTCAAGTATTAACCCCTAATCTGCCGACCGGACCTCGCCACTACTCTAATAAATGTATTAACCCCTAAAGCTAAATCTAACCCTAACACCCCCCTAAATTAAATATAATTTTAATCTAACGAAATAAATTAAATCTTATTAACTAAAAGTATTCCTATTTAAAACTAAATACTTACCTGTAAAATAAACCCTACTATAGCTACAATCTAACGAATAATTATATTGTAGCTATTTTAGGATTTATATTTATTTTACAGGCAACTTTGTATTTATTTTAACTAGGTACAATAGCTATTAAATAGTTATTTACTATTTAATAGCTTCCTAGTTAAAATAATTAGAAAATTACCTGTAAAATAAATCCTAACCTAAGTTACAATTAAACCTAACACTACACTATCAATAAATTAATTAAATAAATTACCTACAATTAAATAAACTAAACTAAATTACAAAAAAAAACAAAAACACTAAATTACAAAAAATAAAAAAGATTACAAGAATATTAGGCTAATTACACCTACTCTAAGCCCCCTAATAAAAATAAAAACCAAAATAATAAAGGTCCCTACCCTATTCTAAATTAAAAAGTAATCAGCTCTTTTACCAGCCCTTAAAAGGGCTTTTTGCGGGGCATGCCCCAAAGTAATCAGCTCTTTTGTCTGTAAAAAAAAATACAACCCCCCAACATTAAAACCCACCACCCACATACCCCTACTCTAACCCAACCCCCCCTTAAATAAACCTAACACTATCCCCCTGAAGATCTCCCTACCTTGAGTAGTCTTCACCCAACCGGGCCGAAGTCTTCATCCGATGGGGCAGAAGAGGACATCCAGACCGGCAGAAGTCTTCATCCTATCCGGGCAGAAGAGAACATCTGGACCGGCAGACATCTTCATCCAAGCAACATCTTCTATCTTCATCCATCCGACGAAGAGCGGCTCCATCTTCAAGACCTCCGGCGCGGAACATCCTTCTTCCCCGACGACTACCCGACGAATGAAGGTTCCTTTAAGTGATGTCATCCAAGATGGCGTCCCTCGAATTCTGATTGGCTGATAGGATTCTATCAGCCAATCGGAATTAAGGTAGGAAAAATCTGTTTGGCTGATTGAATCAGCCAATCAGATTCAAGTTCAATCCGATTGGCTGATCCAATCAGCCAATCAGATTGAGCTTGCATTCTATTGGCTGTTCCGATCAGCCAATAGAATGCGAGCTCAATCTGATTGGCTGATTGGATCAGACATACTGGTAAACTTATTTCTATTTATCCCTAAAGTGTAAAAACTTTATTGCACCATTGTTTGTTTTTTGTTTACTTACAGGCCAGAAGTTTCTACTATTTTTTACCTGTATTTTTTCATCATCACCATCAGAACTTTTTATTGTTACTAGATTTTACCTTCACCTTTTTTTTACCCACTTGGATACACATTTCCAACATCACATTTGACTTTTCTAATTTGGACCAAAAAGGATCTATAGTTTACTTCACATCATTGTACTTATTATTTTTCATTTTCACACAATTTTTTAATTTTCCACATTTTTTCTGGTTTATTGTAACCACCTATTTGACTTTCTGTTTGCTGTTTTGACACGACTGGAGTTTTTTGGATTGTTACACATCTCTGTTGGATACCATTTCCCAGCTATTTGATTTCATACACTTGTTTGGATAGACTATACTGGACTTATAGACATTTTCTGGACACTTTTTGGACACTTCACACTGTTTGTTCATTTTTTACACTGATGTATAACTTTGTATTTTAACCCATGTGTTTTGTACAACTATCCATCATTTTATTGTTTATTTCTCTGTATAGCAATTCATTGTTTAGCATTTACTCTAAGGGAGTTCCCAGCATATATCCCTAGGATTTTATAGGATTGGTTTTATCTTCTGCTGTCACCATCATATGTTTTATTGTATTATTGTCCATTTTAAATGTATCATGGATCCATGTTACTTTTAAGCTTTTAATATCCTTAGGCTGCTGTCATTTTTAGCCGAATTTCATTCTAATTCATTTTTATAGAGTCATCCAATTAAAATTGTGTTTTTATGTACTTACGAATAGAACCTTTTTAGATAATTTTTTCCTATTCAGCTTATAGCGCTCCCTTACATTTCTTGTTGTTTACTGTTTCTCACAGTCCGCTAGGGGACTGCTTTGGAAGTGAGCTTTAGGCATCTTTAGTGCTTGGTTTACTATATCCATTACGTAAGCAACGCTGGTATTGAGAGTTGAAGTGGCAGTAAATTCGGCTCAACGCACCCTTTTTGGAGCCTAACACAGCCCTTCAGACAACTCTAAATACCAGCGTTGTCTTAAGGGTGCGTTTGGAAAAAAAAGCTGCGTTAGCTACGCGGGTCTTTACTGACAAAACTCTAAATCTAGGCCTTAGGGTTTATTTTTATTTTACAGGCAAGTTTGTATTTATTTTAACTAGGTAGAATAGTTACTAAATAGTTATTAACTATTTAATAACTACCTAGCTAAAATAAATACAAATTGGCCTGTAGAATAAAACCTAACCTGTCTTAAACTAACACCTAACCTAACCCTACAATTAAATAAATTCCCTAATTGAATACAATTAAATAAATTCAAAACAATTAGCTAAATTACAAAAAACACACACTAAATTACAGAAAATAAAAAACAAATTACAAGATCTTTAAACTAATTACACCTAATCTAATAGCCCTATCAAAATAAAAAAAGCCCACCCAAAATAAAAAAAAACCCTAGACTAAACTAAAAGGGCCTTTTGCGGGGCATTGCCCCAAAGATTTCAGCTTTTTTACCTGTAAAAAAAAATACAAACAACCCCCCAACAGTAAAACTCACCACCCACACAACCAACCCCCCAAAGAAAAACCCTAACTAAAAAAACCTAGGCTCCCCATTGCCCTGAAAAGGGCATTTGGATGGGCATTGCCCTTAAATGGGCATTTAGCTCTATTGCTGCCCAAACCATAACCTAAAAATAAAACCCACCCAATACACCCTTAAAAAATCCTAACACTAACCCCTGAAGATCCACTTACCGGGAGAAGTCTTCATCCAAGCGGCAAGATGTCCTCAACGAAGCCGGCAGAAGTGGTCCTCCAGACGGGCATAAGTCATCTAAGTCTAAATCATCTAAGAAGTCATTTAAATTCGTCATCTAAGTGGACATTGATATTTTTCCCTCCTTCAAATAATTTTGCTTGGTCTGTGGGGCTATTTTGTGAGACATACTGGCAGGAAAACGTTTAACGCGAAGAAACAGTCTTGACAAAGGTCCATGTGAGGACCTAAACGTTGAGTGAATGAATTGATGAAATATTAATACAATTTTTGTGTTAACTAAGTCCTGTGAGTGCATCTTCTTTCCTTGAAGTATATATATATATATATATATATATACACACACAATCCTGGCCAACAGTTTTGAGAATGACACAAATATATATTTTCACAATGTCTGCCACTTCAGTTTTTATGATGGCAATTTGAATATACTCCAAAATGTTATAAAGAGTGATCAGATCAATTGCAATTATTTGCAAAGTCCCTCTTTGCCATAAAAATTTACTTAATCCCCAAAAAACATTAACCACTGCATTTCAGCTCTGCCACAAAATGACCAGCTGACATCATGTCAGTGATTCTCTTGTTACTACAGGTGTCAGTGTTGATGAGGACAAGGCTGGAGACCACTATGTCATGCTGATTGAGTTCGAATAACAGACTGGAAGCCTTAAAAGGAGGTTGGTGCTTGCAATAATTGTTCTTCCTCTGTTAATTATGGTTACCTGCAAGGAAACATGTGCAGTCATCACTGCTTTGCACAAAAAGGGATTCAAAGGCAAGGACATTGCTGTTACTAACATTGCACCTAAATCAACCATTTATTGGATCAAGAACTTCAAGGAGAGGGGTTCAATTGTTGTGAAGAAGGCTTCAGGGCGCCCAAGAAAGTCCAGCAAGCGCCAGGACCTTCTCCTAAAGGTGATTCAGCTGCGGGATCGGGGCAACACCAGTGCAGAGCTTGCTCAGGAATGGCAGAAGGCAGGTGTGAGTGCATCTGCACGCACAGTGAGGCGAAGACTTTTGGAGGACGGCCTGGTGTCAAGAAGGGCAGCAAAGAAGCCACTTCTCTCCAGGATAAACATCAGGGACAGACTGATACTCTGCAAAAGGTACAGGAATTGGACTGCTGAGGACTGGGGTAAAGTCATCTCTGATGAATCCCCTTTCCGATTGTTTGGGGCATCCAGAAAAAAACCTTGTTCGGAGAAGAAAAGGTGAGCGCCACCATCAGTCCTGTGTCATGCCAACAGTAAAGCATTCTGAGACCATTCATGTGTGGGGTTGCTTCTCAGCCAAGGGAGTGGGCTTACTCACATTATTGCCTAAGAACACAGCCATGAATAAAGAATGGTACAAAAACATTCTACAAGAGCAACTTCTCCCAACCATCCAAGAACAGTTTTGTTTCCAGCATGATGGAGCACCTTGCCATAAGGCAAATGTGATAACTAAGTGGCTTGGGGAACAAAACATTGAAATTTTGGGTCCATGGATTGACAGCATGCCAGGGCAAATTGCAGAGGTCTTGAAAAAAAGGGTCAACACAGCAAATATTGACTCTTTGCATAAACTTAATGTAATTGTCAATAAAGGCATTTGCCACTTATGAAATGCTTGTAATTATACTTCAGTATACCATAGTAACATCTGATAAATATATCTAAAAACACTGAAGCAGCAGACTGTGAAAATTAATATTTGTGTCATTTTATGTAAATATCCATCAGATATTCATTTAAATAACTCTTTAAGAATAAATAGAACATATTCTGCTATGCGCAGAACATTAGATTATGAAAGATGCAATATTATCTTCTTATGTTACGCTTTTAAATAACCACGATCGTGTTTGTGCGACTTGTGGGTGCTAGATATATTCTTTCAACTTTTTCGGCTCCAAGTCTATGGGGGAATGCGATTTTGCATTTGCAACTTCTCAAAGTCTATTTTTTACTGTGACATTACAAACATGAGAGAGCAAACTTTTTACTTTCAATGCTTGAACGTGAGTGCCAACTACTGCTCCACTTGTAATCTAGACCATAGCTGGTATTTGTAGATGCAGTCTAGTGCTAGTAAATGTGAGCCTGCACACCAGTGTTCGTAAATGTGAGCATGCAGGCCAGTGCTAGTAAATGTGAGCATGCAGGCCAGTGCTAGTAAATGTGAGCATGGAGTCCAGTGCTAGTAAATGTGAGCATGCAGACCAGTGCAAGTAAACATGAGCATGCAGACCAGTGCTTGTAAACGTAAGCATGTAGGCCTGTGCTGATGAATCTGAGCCTACTAACCCTGTGCGAGTGAATGTGAGTCTGCACGCCACTGCTCATGAATGTGATCCTGCATGCTAGTGCTAGTAAATATAAGCCTACAGGCTAGTGCTAGCAAATGTGAGCCTGCCAACCAGTGTTAGTGGATGTGAGTCAGCAGGCCACTGCTAGAGAATGTGATCCTGCAGGCTACTGCTAATGAATATGAGCATGAAGGACAGTGCTAGCGAAAGTGAGTTTACCAACCAGTGTCAGTAAATGTGAGTCTGCAGGCCACTTCATGTGAAAGTGAGCCTGCAGGCCAGTGCTAGTGAATGTGAGCTTGTAAGACAGTTTTAGTAAATGTAAACCTGCAAATCAGTGCTAATGAATGTGAGCCTGCAAATCAGGGCTAATGAATTTGAGCCTGCAAATCAGTGCTAATGAATGTGAGCCTGCAAATCAGGGCTAATGAATGTGAGCCTGCAAATCAGGGCTAATGAATGTGAGCCTGCAAATCAGGGCTAATGAATGTGAGCCTGCAAATCAGTGCTAATGAATGTGAGCCTGCAAATCAGGGCTAATGATTGTGAGCCTGCAAATCAGTGCTAATGAATGTGAGCCTGCAAATCAGTACTAATGAATGTGAGCCTGCAAATCAGGGCTAATGAATGTGAGCTTGCAAATCAGTGCTAATGAATGTGAGCCTGCAAATCAGTGCTAATGAATGTGAACATGCAAATCAGTGCTAATGAATGTGAGCCTGCAAATCAGTGCTAATGAATGTGAGCCTGCAAATCAGGGCTAATGAATGTGAGCTTGCAAATCAGTGCTAATGAATGTGAGCCTGAAAATCAGTGCTAATGAATGTGAGCCTGCAAATCAGTGCTAATGAATGTTAGCCTGCAAATCAGGGCTAATGAATGTGAGCTTGCAAATCAGTGCTAATGAATGTAAACCTGCAAATCAGTGCTAATGAATGTGAGTCTGCAAATCAGGACTAATGAATGTGTTAGTAAACGTGAGCCTTCATTTCTTCACCCATTTATCCTTTATTGTATTAAAAAAATGTAAATTAAGACCAGTGAGTTTTGACTGTGGTGATATTTTCTGGATTTGTGTATAAGTTAAAAGTCATAATTAGGGGGCGTGTCCGGACCACTGTCATGGCTGCCAGCATCTTATTATGCTGGTAAAGAACGATCCTGAATATCCACTAACTATCAGCTACGCACCCTATCACCTGAGCTTGAAAACAGCATATTACAATGCCTTCAACTGATAGCACCTAATGATTATGTATTTATAAGAAGCACCAGTGTAGAAGACTGATTAACTTAGATTGGCGGTAACCACGCATATGAAGGTGTCAACACCCTCACTTCTAACGGAGTAATCTAAAGCGCCAACATCGATCTAGACATAAAGTCTGACCATGGCAATCAGCAGTGATGAAAGCTACCTTGATATACAGAAAATGCTGGGAGAGCTGGCTCAGAAGTGGAATATATATTATGCCAATTCAGGCCGATTCCCCACTGCCAAAATATGGGAGATGGATACTAACCATCTAGATCGGCAGAATGATTTACTGGTCCTTACAGAGTTGAGACGTATAGCAGAGCCTGATGCCTCAGAGTTACTTCCCCGGGTAGCTCAGTTCTCACATGTCGCTCTGGCCCGTATAGAGAGGGATACGAGCGGTCCTCCGGTGCGTGACGCAGCAGACCAGCGAGCGGACATACAGGTTGCAAAGCCGACTAAATATTCCAACCGGCCCGTCAGGCCCTTAGCTGTAGCTCAAATAGCACAGGACTTACCGACCCATCCTAATACAGTAGCCCGGCAGACTATAGCCACCTTGTGCCGAATCGGAATCTCTGTGGAACTGACAATCCAGCCGCATTGGCTACTGAGTTGCTGTCTGTCTCCTGAGACTCACGGTTTAAAGACTGACAAATTTCGGGATACACAGAGAGGTAAACTACTACCAAACGAAGTCTGGATATCTTCTCTCAGAACCTGGCCATACATGCTCTCACATGGGCTCAACCATAAAAGGATCCGGTGTTCCCCTCAACTCTATTCACATGTCCGGATTAAAGAAGGAATGGGCTGAGGTTAGCTGATCATTATAAGGGGCCTTCTGCTCTTTCTGTGCTGACATGGCGCTAGAACTACACTTTTATCCCCTTGTCTCAAAGAGATAGTGCCAAACAGTAAAGAGTACTACCTAGGCCCTACACAGCAAAAACTGAAACTTTCCTGATCGCTTTGCAGAGAATTAAACCTTGTGGGATTCACATTTTCTCTGCATAAGAGAACAACGACCTGCAGGCGGATCATAGCATACCTTCTATCTCCCCTCCGAGATGTTAATGTATATAGCTCTGTTGCTAATAATTAAGTTGTAGTCAAGTTTACATGGAGTCTAGGAAAACTGGAGTGGGGTGACAGTGTGAAGACTATCCACACAAATTTAGGGGCTGCTTTTTGTATGTTATGCTAGACAATAGCCTTGATTATATGCCCACATCCTGCAATTTTCCCTAACTCGTGGACGGTTTATTTTCATGTATTAACTAAGTTTTAACTGTTGTATTATTATGTTATAATTGCATAGGTTTCATAATTGCTTGTTGCATCTGAATTCTATTTCTAAGGTACATATCTCAATATCATTTGACCTTAACAGAGAAATGCCAAATTACTTAGCCCCAGTCTGAATTCTATTGTAGTATTACCTAATTATTTCATTATTACAAACTCAATGCTCCCTAGGTATCCAGCATACTGGGATTTAAATGTTTTAAATATGCTAGGCATATCTATGTAGATGGTTAATATTTTATTATTTTACCTATTGAGAGTTTTGTCGGACAAGACAGAATATTACAGCCTGAATGAGTGATATAACCAACACGTAAGAGTTATTTTATTCCAATATCTGCCCTTATTTGGATTCTTCATGCTTACATATTAGTATAACAGGTACACAGGGCTGAAATGATAATTAGAGGTCATAATGAAGTATTCACTGATCTTGATTACCCTGTTTTCCTAATCTGGACATATTAGTCTAATCGAGCTCTTGCTCATAATATCTTTGCATTATTATTTAGTATACAGAGGGTACTTAACACTTAAAATATTAAAGTTTCTGGGTATTCACCATGCTATTCCCAATTGTCCTTGCTGATATTACCAGATTCACAGCCACTATTTACGGGTTTATATCCCGTTATTGTGCTATAGTGTATATATATATAGGTATGTGGTACTTGTCTTATTCTAAATCTCTAAACATCCCCAGGTCCCCTAATAATCTATTTATGTTTGTCATTTTGGGTCATAATTTCTTATATAGCCGATCTTCCACTTAGATTTCATCTTTCTCCCTAAAAGTATTTTTCTTAGCATGATAGGAAATCACCAGCTCTTCAGTCATTTCCCCATAAGCTATCTAATGCAAGTCAACACATCTTCTAAATAGACCAAAAGAGACAGTCTAACTCACTTAAGACCCTCCCTCATATCACCACTTCTAATTTAGATACAAGAGTGACCCTACCCAGCTTAGGAGGTTTTTCAGTTCAGTCCTATTCAAAATGAGACTCTACTGCTCCAAGTCCATTTCCTCTACTAACACTGGATAATGTGGATAGTCAGTTGATATAAATGAGGAAATCAAAAATCTATATCTGAGAATTATATTTTGATATTAAATATTCACTTACCATATCAAGAGCTGTCTCAGTTGGCCAATCTTTTCTCATTGTATTCACTCAGCTGTGTGCATTGAGGTTTCGGATATATCTATACCTACACTCTTTATATCCTGGTTCATGCCCTATGCCTTGGAGAACCGGGCCTCCTCTACTACCCTAAGACATATCTCACTGTTTAATATTAATTTCATTTACATTGAGCCTCATGAGATCCATAGGACCGATAGCAAAATTCTTTTTCACATTTGGGTACTATTGTACCCAATCTATTATATAACCTTAGAGGGAAATACCTCAAAACACCATCCCACTCTTGGAAAGCTGGCTACCTGGGACACGCAAGCTGATGGACTATACTAAACAAGCTCATGGAGAATTGAATTATATACTTTAAACAGGCTCTTAGGCGTCTTCATTGCTATAACTTACTCATAGAATAATAACTTTTAATATAGGAACTATCATTCATATTTCCACTACCTAAGTCTGAGATGCCTATATACTCTGGCCCAGCACTGGTCATCTTACTTTTTGGAAGTTATATAATTTGGATTTTGAAGGACACAGCCCCCCTTTCCCCCACCCCTGCTTCTCTATTATTATACGAGCGGCTCTTGCCCGCTGCATTTCCTTCCTTACTATTCTATACCACATTTCAGTTCACCATACATTATATGTTTATACATTGAACATAGTTCAGATAGTCAGCAGTGACTTGTTTGACACAAATTACGCTTGCTATTAGTGGAACGCAAAAACACAAGACTGTACACTTAACCCTTGGCAAAGTCTGTAAGATAGACAGATGAAACGCGTGGGAATATATTACTGAACTACACGCTATACCAACAGCCTGAGCCAACAAGAGAGGGAGGTGCTACCAGCATTTGAGGTAGGTACTGACCTAAAAATTAATCAGATGTCACCAGTGTTCCCATTGAGTTGTATGTTGGCTGCTGTGTTAGCATTTGATGAGTCTAGACTGCTTTATTTATCTAGTAAGTGAATATTTTTAAGTGTCATTTATGAATAAACAAACACAGTACTTTGAATCTGGTTGCGTTGCTGTGGTTATTAATATTTCACAAATTAAGTATTCACTGACGCAATGCACATCGTTGAGCATGCATGGTGTTTGAATCTTGATGCTCTAGTCACATGTAACATATAAGCGTATGCAGCTGAAACAGTAATAAACTTTACTAGCAGCTGTTTTGCTTATGGAATATTGCAAAAATGATTCTATTTAAAACTGAAATGCATTTGTACACATTTCAATTTTGACTTTTCAATCCCTTTAATGGTTGAGACAGAGTATGCGATTATAAAAAAAAAAGAGTTCAAATTTACATTGTTCTCTTGGAATCCTTTGTTAAAGAGCATACCTAAGTAGGATAAGGAGCATGCTTTTGCCTTGAGCACTATATGACAGCAGTGTTTGCAGCAAACAAGTAGAAGTTTTTAACTGCATGCTCTCTCTCATTCAGGAAAGTTTGAATTTTTACTTTTAAGTGCCCTTGTATTCTGACTCTAGCACTAAATCAACTGGGACCCTTTTTTATAATGGCAATTCTTTTTTTTTGACTCCCATTATTATAATATATCCCAAGATAAACTCCTTGTCAGATGGGTAAACAATTTTATTTTTTTTTATGCATCAATATATCACACAAGTGAGGGGATTATTAGCGAAAATAATTAAACTTTCATAGCCATTGACTCCGTGGGGCCAATTTATCTAATGCGGGGCGGACATGATTCGCTGTAGAGTGTCAGAGTCGCAATGGAGAGGAGCTACCGGGAACACAGGAAGGCTTAATACAAGGGAAACTGGCATGAATGTTATTAACTCGGCAGCAGGGGGTGCTAGTTGTATGGATGTGAGCAGAGCAACACAAGGAAGTGCGCAGATGGGTGCATGGGGCCTACCTGGGCACAATGTGGGCAATGGCAGCTTCAATTAAGGTCAAATGGTGGCAGCTGCCATGGGTATGAGTGGTGCTGTGGTGCAAGGCTTAGCTGGTGGGGGTGGAATAACTGGACCACTATTCTCTACCTGGAGTTCACCCCATCTTTTTGTTAACCCACAGAGAAGCCGCAGTGACACGGCAGTGGCATCTACTTCAGTTAACTATGCTATAGACCCGGAAATGAGCTCTGTTCATTATCAATCTTTTGATGATGCAGTAAACTTAGTAAGGGCAGTGGGTAGAGACGCTCTGATGGCCAAACTAAATATAGAATCGTCATAAATAAAAAGAGAAGCGCTCAACCTGGAAACAAACAATAGCATAATAGCTTGTTCTATAGCTAGTTACCACCCAAGACGCAGCCTCTTCTTACTCAACATGCGCATTTCACAGAGAAGAACTTTCCTGAAGCATATCATTCTGATCCTGACTTCACAGTACAGTCCAGCCCCGAAATACCAGGCAATCCCTCTCTGAACGAGAGTAACAGCAAAACCCCAGACATACGTTTCGGCCTATTGTGGGCCTCGTCAGTGAGGTGCAGCCATATCCCTCTAGGGACACTGAGCAACGGGTCCACATCTGGATTCCCGCATCACACTTAGGGAGACTGCCCTAAGTGTCATAATTTGCATAAATAAAAAGAGAGAAGCTCTCAACCTGGAAATGAACAATAGCATAATAGCTTGTTCTATGGCTAGTTACCACCCAAGAAGCAGCCTCTTTTTGCTCAACATGCGCTTTTTACAGAGAAGAACTTTCCTGAAGCATATCAGTCTGATCCTGACTTCACAGTACAGTTCAGCCTCGAAATACCAGGCAATCCCTCTATGAACAAGAGAAACAACAAAACCCCAGACGTACATTTCAGCCTATTGTGGGCCTCGTCAGTGAGGTGCAGCCATATCCCTCTAGGCACACTGAGCAACGGGTCCACGTCTGGATTCCCGCATCACACTTAGAGAGACTTCCCTAAGTGTCATAATTTGCATAAATAAAAAGAGAGAAGCTCTCAACCTGGAAACGAACAATAGCATAAAAGCTTGTTCTATGTCTAGTTACCACCCAAGAAGCAGCCTCTTTTTGCTCAATATACACCTTTCACAGAGAAGAACTTTCCTGAAGCATATCAGTCCGATCCTGACTTCACAGTACAATCCAGCCTCGAAATACCAGGCAATCCCTCTCTGAACAAGAGACACAGCAAAACCCCAGACTACGTTTCGGCCTATTGTGGGCCTCGTCAGTGAGGTACAGCCATATCCCTCTAGGCACACTGAGCAACGGGTCCACGTCTGGATTCCTGCATCACACTTAGGGAGACTTCCCTAAGTGTCACAATTTGCATAAATAAAAAGAGAGAAGCGCTCAACCTGGAAACGAACAATAGCATTAAAGCTTGTTATAAGGCTAGTTACCAACCAAGAAGCAGCCTATTTTGCTCAACATGCGCCTTTCACAGACAATAACTTTCCTGAAGCATATCAGTCTGATCCTGACTTCACAGTACAGTCCAGCCTCGAAATACCAGGCAATCCCTCTCTGAACAAGAGAAACAGCAAAACCCCAGACGTACGTTTTGGCCTATTGTGGGCCTTGTCAGTGAGGTGCAGCCATATCCCTCTAGGGACACAGAGCAACGGGTCCACGTCTGGATTCCCGCATCACACTTCTGGATTCCCGCATCACACTTAGGGAGACTTCCCTAAGTGTCATAATTTGCATAAATAAAAAGAGAGAAACGCTCAACCTGGAAACGAACAATAGCATAATAGCTTGTTCTATGGCTAGTTACCACCCAAGAAGCAGCCTCTTCTTACTCAAAATGCGCCTTTCACAGAGAAGAACTTTCCTGAAGTATATCAGTCTGATCCTGACTTCACAGTACAGTCCAGCCTCGAAATACAAGGCAATCCCTCTCTGAACAAGAGAAACAGCAAAACCCCAGATGTACGTTTTGGCCTATAGTGGGCCTCATCAGTGAGGTGCAGCCATATCCTTCTAGGGACACTGAGCAACGGGTCCACGTCTGGATTCTCACATCACACTTAGGGAGACTTCCCTAAGTGTCATAAATTGGGGGGGGGGGAAAAGAGAGAGAAGCGCTCAACCTGGAAATGAACAATAGCATAATAGCTTGTTCTATGGCTAGTTACCATCCAAGAAGCAGCCTCTTTTTGCTCAACATGTGCCTTTCACAGAGAAGAACTTTCCTGAAGTATATCAGTCTGATCCTGACTTCACAGTACAGTCCAGCCTCGAAATACAAGGCAATCCCTCTCTGAACAAGAGAAACAGCAAAACCCCAGATGTACGTTTTGGCCTATAGTGGGCCTCGTCAGTGAGGTGCAGCCATATCCCTCTAGGTACACTGAGCAACGGGTCCACGTCTGGATTCCCGAATCACACTTCTGGATTCCCGCATCACACTTATGGAGACTTCCCTAAGTGTCATAATTTGCATAAATAAAAAGAGAGAAACGCTCAACTTGGAAATCAGCAATAGCATAATAGCTTGTTCTATGGCTAGTTACCACCCAAGAAGCAGCTTCTTTTTGCTCAACATTTGCCTTTCACAGAGAAGAACTTTCCTGAAGCATATCAGTCTGATCCTAACTTAACAGTACAGTCCAGCCTCAAAATACCAGGCAATCCCTCTCTGAACAAGAGAAACAGCAAAACCCCAGACGTACGTTTCGGCCTATTGTGGGCCTCGTCAGTGAGGTGCAGCCATATTCCTCTAGGCACATTGAGCAACAGGTCCACGTCTGGATTCCTGCATCACACTTAGGGAGACTTCCCTAAATGTCATAATTTGCATAAATAAAAAGAGAGAAACGCTCAACCTGGAAACGAACAATAGCATAATAGCTTGTTCTATGGCTAGTTACCACCCAAGAAGCAGCCTCTTTTTGCTCAACATGCACCTTTCACAGAGAAGAACTTTCCTGAAGTATATCAGTCTGATCCTGACTTCACAGTAGAGTCCAGCCTCGAAATACAAGGCAATCCCTCTATGAAAAAGAGAAACAGCAAAACCCCAGATGTACATTTCGGCCTATTGTGGGCCTCATCAGTGAGATGCAGACGTGGACTCGTTGCTCGGTGTGCCTAGAGGGGTATGGCTGCACCTCACTGACGAGGCCCACAATAGGCCGAAACGTACGTCTGGTGTTTTGCTGTTACTCTCGTTCAGAGAGGGATTGCCTGGTATTTCGGGGTTGGACTGTACTGTGAAGTCAGGATCAGACTGATATGCTTCAGGAAAGTTCTTCTCTGTGAAAGGCACATGTTGAGAAAAAAGAGGCTGCTTCTTGGGTGGTAACTAGCCATAGAACAAGCTATTATGCTATTGTTCCTTCCCAGGTTGAGCGCTTCTCTCTTTTTATTTATAGATATAGAATCAGCCTTCAGACTGCTCCCCCTACATCCATCATCTTTCAAATTTATGGGATTGAGGCTTGATGGATACTACTATGTAGACAGGTGCTTGCCTATGGGCTGCTCTTTGTCTTGCACTCTTTTTGAGTGCTTCAGTTCTTTCCTACACTGGGTAGTGCAGGAGTCGGCAGGCGTTGGGGCAGTGGTCCATTATCTGGACGACTTCCTGTTAGTGGGGAGGGCTGAGACTCCCCACTAAGAATGAATGTGAGCTTCAAATATCGGTAATGAGGGCCGTGATGTTAGAGTTTGTGGGTTCCGCTAGCAGAAGATAAAACGTAAGGTCCCTGCACATGTCTTACATTCTTAGGGATAGAGATAGATTCAGTGGCAGAGGAATGCCGTCTCCCTCTAGAGAAAGTGGACAAATTACTGATGATGGTCAGAGCAGTGGCCGGAGCAGCATCCATCTTGCTCAAAGAACTGCAGTCTTGGCAGTCTTGGCCTATTAAACTTTGCCAGCATGGCCATTTCCATGGGTCGGGTATTTAATAGGAGACTAGAGGAACAGTTGAAAGGGCCGAGAGAAGGGAAAAACCAGGTCCGGGTGACTGTGTAGATGAAGAAAGACCTGAATGTGTGGGAAAGATTCCTGACCCATTTCAATGGTGTCTGTCTGTTGAGGGCTGATCCAATATCTAACCAGTCATTGCATCTGTTCACAGACGCCGCAGGTGGCTTTGGTTATGGGACCTATTTGGAAGGTGAATGGAGCGCATCTCTGTGGCCAACCGATTGGGTAGCCAGTGGTCTTACGAAGAATTTGACATTACTTGAGCTGTTCCCTATTGTAGTGGCCATCAAATTGTGGGTGACAAAATTGGCCAATAGGTTGGTGGTGTTATGGACGGATAACATGAGTGTGGTGTACGCCATAAATCGGTTATCCGAATCATCACCGGTTGTGGTCAGATAACTCAGGCACTTAGTCCTGTGCTGTTTACAACTTAATATCTGGTTTTCAGCGCGTCATATCCCCAGGGTGCATAATGTAGTGGCAGATGCACTGTCTAGATTTAGGTGGGAATAGTTAAGGTGGGTGGCCCCAAAGGCAGCAGCAAAAGGTTTACCCTGCCCCTTTTTTCTGGCAGCTGGCAGTACCTGGGCATTCGTCAACCCTTTAGTGCAGGCTTCGTTGGTTCCCAAGACATGGAAGGCATTTGAGTCACATTGGAACGGATGGGAGTCTTTCTGCAAGCAGAGGGGCTTCAGCATTCATCAGTGGCTCAGGTACATGTGCTGGAATGGCTGGCAAGGTTGAGACAAGAATTTTCAAACTCCTTCCTGGTTAAGCAGGTTTTTAAGGGGTGGAGAAGATCTGAAGTGAGGTCAAAGGATAAGAGGGAGCCCATTACGCCTCTCCGACTACAGGAGCTAGAAAGTGCCTTGGACGAGGTGTGTACTTCTAGCTATGAGGTGCTATTGTGTAGAGCTGCTTTTTTTTAGCAATGGCAGGTAAATTGGTTGTTTTTGCTAGAATCGGTAGTGGGGGCATTCAGTACGAAAACTTACACACATCGGAAGAAGGATTTTTTTCTCTTTGTACCAAGGTCTAAAACTGACCAAGAAGGAAAGGGTGCTTGGTGGACAGTATAGGGGCTTACCTGAAGGTCAGACCTTCGGGGCCGAGAGAGTTCTTCATTCATGAGGACTCTTCAGCTTTAACGCTATTTCAGTTCAAAAAGGTGCTTTTCACTAGCAGCGGAATCTAGCGGATTAGATCCATCTCGGGTAGCTTCTCATTTATTTAGAATTGGTGCAGCAACTAGTGCCGAGACAAGAGTGTCCCCAATTGGGGAAATCAAGCGCTTAGGGCGTTGGCGGTCAGGGCGATATAAATCATACATTAGGCCGTTAAAGAAGGACAGCTAGGTTCTTCCGGGGGGCTTAGGCTGCTTACATTCCTCCTTGTATTATGTATTTACCGTTGTTGACAGTTATTTCTGGTTGATCTGAGAGTACTCGTGTGATGATGTACTAGGGAAGGGCTCGTCACTGGTTCGCGTTTGGATAGTAGGGCACTAATTTGTGCATTGGGCAGTGATCAGGGCTCTGAAAACTCCAGACGGGCAGCAACTCGGCTTTCCTTCCTCAAAGGCTGTTGTTCGATGGCTGGGCCGCAGGAGCCTAACATGGAACAAATTGCCTTCCCTTCTACAAGATGTTCAAAGTGTGGCAGTTTTTTGATTTTCTATACAAGTGGCAATAAAAAAAAGCTGTTAAATTTGTAAAAATCCTTTCAAAATTAAGTATGTGTTTAAACGGTACAAACATGATTGTACTGCATATAGGGGATAACGATTTGGGCTCCCTTCCTGCTCTGGATCTTATCAAGAGAATGGTGTCGGATGTAAAGTGGCTGTGTGCTTGGCTGACAAATGTGAAAGTGGGTTGGTCCAATGTGGTCGCACGACTGCATTGGAGGAACATGGTATCACAGAGAGCAGCATATAATTTGAAGAAGAAAGTGAACAGGGAATTGGGGAGAGCGGTCATGGCCTTAGGTAGCTTTGTGATTAGGCATGATTGCATAACGGCTGACAATAAAGCCTTATATAGCCCTGATGGGGTCTATTTGACCGACACAGGGTTGGACATGTTTCTAGCGGATCTGAGAAGAGCTCTGTTAGCTCAAATAAAAAAAAAAAAAAGAATGATATTACAAAAAAAAAAAAATAATAATAATATATACCCCTGTATATTAAAAAAAAAAATGAGGTTTGTGTGTCAATTATGGTTGGCGGCAAGAGTTATTCTCTGTTTCCTCTTGTGGAGGTCAGTCAGGGCCCTGTAGCGAGCAGTCAGAATGAAGAGTGACGGCCTTTGAGAACAGGGAGGGGTTACGCCCACTAAGCACCGGTCCAGGGGTTCCTCTCCCTGACAAATTGAGGCTGAAGATCTCAAACAAAACATCAATTCCTCTCTGCTAAAGAGCGTGAGCAACCCGTGTCACAGTGCAGGAACCGAAAAGGGGGCCTTGACCGTCTGTCGGTAGGGGTTAGTTTAGTGACAAGTGCCGCCAACGAGTTAAGAACTTTTACAAAGTTTGAGTATTTGAAAGTTGCCTAATACTATTAAATAGTTATTAAAAGTTTACGTTTTAATAAACGTGACCGGTCTTTTCCTCCCAAACAGGTGTTTGTGTTCATTTATAAATAGATTTAAGTTTAGTAAACGTAGTAGGAGATTTATCCCTTATGACAGTGGAAGGCCCTCTAGTGGGCATGTAACAAAATTAAGGGAAAACTGACTTGAAGTCTGGAGTTTGCCATGTGTGTGTTTGTTACTGTGTTGCAACTGAAGGGTCGGAAAGTGTGCTTACCTTTATAGGGTCCTGTTTCTGGCCTCTTTCCTGGTTCCAGACTTCAAGAGGATTTTCCCACCCGCCTGGCCACGTTGGGAAGCAGATGTTGGTGGCAGAGTGGTAACTTGATGATTAGTAGGGCATTCTCCTGGCGGGAGTAGGTTTAGTTGAACTAGCTCTGTAAGCCAAGGTCTAACTTAGACTCCGCCTTTAGATAGCGGGTAGTATGGCACGCTGGTGAGGGTTGCCCTACTGGGTTGGTAGTTACATACCCTAGCTAGGCGGTCGGTCAGGGCCCTGTAGCGAGCAGTCAGAATCAAGAGTGACGGCCTTTGAGAACGGGAAGGGGTGACGCCCACTAGGCACCGGCCTAGGGGTTCCTCTCCCTGACGAATTGCGACCAAAGATCTCTAACAAAACATCCATTCCTCTCTGCTAAAGAGCGTGAGCAACCCGTGCCACGCTGCAGGAACTAAAAGGGGGCCTTGACCATCTGTTGGTAGGGGTTAGTTTAGTTTGGTGACAAGTGCCGCCAGCGAGTTAAGAACTTTTACAAAGTTTGAGTATTTGAAAGTTGTCTAATACTATTAAATAGTTATTAAAAGTTTACGTTTTAATAAGCATGACCGGTCTTTTCCTCCCAAACAGGTGTTTGTGTTCATTTATAGATAGATTTAAGTTTAATAAACATAAGGACATAATAGGAGGTTTATCCCTTATGCCCCAGTAGGTCATATCCAGTACACATTGTACATACCATTATACATTATGCAGCAGTACACTGCCCTATGTGTACAAACTCTATGCTAGAATAACACCAGTGATCCCATAAGCTCTCGTGAAGCCAAACACAGTTAGTGTAACTGTCCATACAGTTAGTGTCCGAGAACAGAATTACAACTCTAGTTCGCATTCATGTCCCAAAAACACTACCAATAATTACAAACAGTGCTCATCAGCACAAATTGTGCGGCAGTCAGTCGTCCCTGGCACATCATCAGTGGTAGCACAATATCTGCTCCACAGCATATAGTCAGTGCCAGTACACTTGGTTCTCCTCTCCAGCATAACAGTGCCAGCACATTCAGTGTTCTTCAGTAATCACTCCTATCCAATATACCATAAGTGCCAATACAATACAATACAGACATATATATACACATTTAAACACATACATACATATGAGCACACATATAGACCTATATATAAAAGTTCATTGGTACCTGTTACAGTTAAGTAGATATTTTTGCAATATTCATAGAATATGCGATCAGGTTAGCGGAAATGAGAATATGCGATTGTGTGTGCACTTTTTCTCCATTGACTTCTCGACTTCTATGGGGGAATGCGAACACAATATTCTAACTTCAGATTTTTGCCCTCATCGGTTTACCGCTAGAGCGAAAACAGTTTACTTTCAACTCATAATATGAACGCAACCCGAAGAGCGCAAAAATCTTACTTTTAACGCAATTAACGCTCAAGCAGAAACGTTAATTAGCGCTCCACTCGTATTCTGTCCCTTAATCTGTCCCTGGTTTAGCTGGCCCAGTGTTGGGATAATAAAAAAAAATCACAAATAAAGCCACATTGTCTTTTTTTATAGTGACAACACAGTTATCTTTCATAAACCATACGTTCCAGGACACACTCAGTGTACCCAGGCAGACATCAAGTTCTCTGAATCAATAAAAGTGTACTGTAATTTTTTTCTCTGCTTTAAAGTGATGATTAACTCTCCCCTTTATAAACAGATCCAGAATGTTAATGATATTTAAGATAGAGTTTAATTCATCAGTTGTAATGAAGATGCACTATAAATTACTTTTTAATAAAGATCTCTAACAAAACATCCATTCCTCTCTGCTAAAGAGCGTGAGCAACCCGTGCCACGCTGCAGGAACTAAAAGGGGGCCTTGACCATCTGTTGGTAGGGGTTAGTTTAGTTTGGTGACAAGTGCCGCCAGCGAGTTAAGAACTTTTACAAAGTTTGAGTATTTGAAAGTTGTCTAATACTATTAAATAGTTATTAAAAGTTTACGTTTTAATAAGCATGACCGGTCTTTTCCTCCCAAACAGGTGTTTGTGTTCATTTATAGATAGATTTAAGTTTAATAAACATAAGGACATAATAGGAGGTTTATCCCTTATGCCCCAGTAGGTCATATCCAGTACACATTGTACATACCATTATACATTATGCAGCAGTACACTGCCCTATGTGTACAAACTCTATGCTAGAATAACACCAGTGATCCCATAAGCTCTCGTGAAGCCAAACACAGTTAGTGTAACTGTCCATACAGTTAGTGTCCGAGAACAGAATTACAACTCTAGTTCGCATTCATGTCCCAAAAACACTACCAATAATTACAAACAGTGCTCATCAGCACAAATTGTGCGGCAGTCAGTCGTCCCTGGCACATCATCAGTGGTAGCACAATATCTGCTCCACAGCATATAGTCAGTGCCAGTACACTTGGTTCTCCTCTCCAGCATAACAGTGCCAGCACATTCAGTGTTCTTCAGTAATCACTCCTATCCAATATACCATAAGTGCCAATACAATACAATACAGACATATATATACACATTTAAACACATACATACATATGAGCACACATATAGACCTATATATAAAAGTTCATTGGTACCCGTTACAGTTAAGTAGATATTTTTGCAATATTCATAGAATATGCGATCAGGTTAGCGGAAATGAGAATATGCGATTGTGTGTGCACTTTTTCTCCATTGACTTCTCGACTTCTATGGGGGAATGCGAACACAATATTCTAACTTCAGATTTTTGCCCTCATCGGTTTACCGCTAGAGCGAAAACAGTTTACTTTCAACTCATAATATGAACGCAACCCGAAGAGCGCAAAAATCTTACTTTTAACGCAATTAACGCTCAAGCAGAAACGTTAATTAGCGCTCCACTCGTATTCTGTCCCTTAATCTGTCCCTGGTTTAGCTGGCCCAGTGTTGGGATAATAAAAAAAAATCACAAATAAAGCCACATTGTCTTTTTTTATAGTGACAACACAGTTATCTTTCATAAACCATACGTTCCAGGACACACTCAGTGTACCCAGGCAGACATCAAGTTCTCTGAATCAATAAAAGTGTACTGTAATTTTTTTCTCTGCTTTAAAGTGATGATTAACTCTCCCCTTTATAAACAGATCCAGAATGTTAATGATATTTAAGATAGAGTTTAATTCATCAGTTGTAATGAAGATGCACTATAAATTACTTTTTAATAAAGATATGTAATAAAAATTCCCCTCTGGCCTGTGCTCCGCTGCCCACTTCAAAAGTCAATATTTCTGTGAGCTAAAGGTTTGAACTGTTCTCCAATCAGTGCTCTTCCCTTTGGGTGCCTTTTAGTGTAGCTAGAGAGCTAATTACTTTAAAGGGACAGTATACACTCATTTTCATATAACTGCATGTAATAGACACTACTATAAAGAATAATATGCACAGATACTGATATAAAAATTCAGTATAAAACTGTTTAAAAACTTACTTAGAAGCTGTCAGTTTACCTCTGTTGAAAAGGTAGCTGGAAAGCCCACTGCAAGTGGCAAATAAGACACTCCCCCCCTCCCCCTGCTTTTGCATATGAAAAGACCCTTTACACAAACAGGAGCAAGCTGGAGTAGGTAGTCGAGCGTATTCACATAAAACTTTGGGGCTTGGTTAGGAGTCTGAAAATCAGAGCAATGTTATTTAAAAATAAGCAAAACTATACATTAATTAAAAAAAAAAACGTTATGGGCTATATAAATAGATTATCTACAAAACATTTATGCAAAGAAAAAATGAGTGTATAATGTCCCTTTAATGTGTCCTCAATGATCTGTTTTAGAGGCTAGAATGTATCAATTTGTTAATAATGACATATTTACCTTTATTTTGTTATTTAAAATAGTTGAAACCACCACCTATACTGAAAATATCAGCTGCCTGAACCAACTCTTAAGCTGAAATTTGCCTTTATACATTTTTTTGAAGGACAAGATCTCTTAGATAATCTTGCCAGAGTGGAGAGCTTTAAAGCATTGAGTCCTAAGTATTGGCCATTGTATATAGACAGATGGCTAAAATAAGTAGATCTTAATGTATAGAGATAGATAAGAATAGGAGGTCTGATATTTTTACAGGCTCGGCCCATTTATATCGGCATATTCTTGTGAACAATGGATTGAGGCTTCAATCAGAAAAACTGCTATTTTATATACAGAAATAAACATAAAGGATCAATCTCCCTTATAATTTTATACTCTGCAGCTACTATAACAAATCATTGGGAACATATTAAAGGGACACCAATTTGACAGTACAATGTCTCTTTAAGCTCTCTCACAACACAGTCAGCAGTTCTGCCACTCGTAAGCATAGACTCCCCCAACACACTGGCAGTCTTTCACCCAAATACAGTCATTAACACGCAAAAGCACAGTCAAAGGGTCAGAGTCAATTTCAGTCTCTCTAGTTCTAATGGTATTCTGTGGGTTTCATTCACTAACGATTTCTCTTTTCTTTATTAAATGGGCTCCTTAGAATAGCACAAGAACTGGAGAGGTGGTTAGTGAATATACTCCACTGATACATGAATGGTCAGTCAGTACATGCAGAGCAGTGCACCATTTAACAGTCAGTGTCCTCCACACAGACCGCTGCTCACTGCTAGAAAGTCTATGTCCCCATAATGTAGTGCCGCAGCATTTAATTAGTAGTGCCCCAAATATGTTAGAAGTATATTACTGGAGTGCATTAAAGTGACAGTAAAGTTAAAAAATAATATTATATAATTATGCACATAGTGCAGAATTATGTAACATTATCTTAGCGATAGCTTTAAAAATCAAAAGATTTGAGATATTTTAGCTCTCAAAGTTGCACTTACCCGGTCTACTGAAAGGGTCTTTTTCAAAAACGGTTTGCAGGTGCACTGCCTAATCACAGCGTGCCCGAACGCAATATTGAATGAAATGTAGCTTGCTCCCGCTCTGGTCTGGTAGCAGGAGCGGGCTACATTTAAATCAATAGCACAATCAAGTGCGCTGTGATTAGACAGCGCTCCCGCGCTGTGCAGAATTATCTATCATTCAGCTAGACTACAAGTTTGTGCGTTTCGTCTTTTAACGCTGAAAATATGGTATTTTCAGCGTTAAAACAGGCCCGCAGACATTACAAGTGTTGTCGGTATGGCTGTACCGCAAGCCTTTTACATGACTAAGAGCCTAATGCTGGCTTGAAACGTTGTATATCAATGGGACCCATGACAAAAGAATAAAGGTCTTTTAAAGAAATTGGCGGCTGGAGTTTTTTGAAATTTATGGACTTTGGTGAGACTTGGCAAGTCTGTTACTCCGTGCCCCACTGGAAGAGGTAAATTGGTGTGCTGTTTTCCATTTTGTGATTTCACCGCAAGCCTTTTAGCCTGTAACGCAACGGCAGTACCGCACTTGTAAAAATGAAGTTTTTTAATAGGATTCCCATAGCGCCGGTATTACGAGTTTTGCGTGAGGCTAAAAAGCGAGCGTTACACTCTACAACGACAAGATCTGTAACGCCATCTAAAGTCAGTAGTTATGAGTTTTACGCTACAAAGCTGTAACATAAAACTCATAACTAATGTATTACAAAGTACACTAAACATTTATAAACTACCTATTTACCACTAAACCGAGGCCCTCCCGCATCACAAATACTATAATAAATTTATTAACCCCTAATCTGCAGCTCCCGATATCGAAGCGACTCTAAAAAAATACTAACTCCTATTCTGCCGCTCCCTGACATCGTCACCACTATATTAAACGTATTAACCCCTAAAGTGCCACCCTCCCGCATCGCAAACACTATTTAAATATTATTAACCCCTAATCTGCCGTCCTCCCACATCACCCCCACTAAACTAAATTTATTAAGCCCTACACCGCCACCACTATAATAAACCTATTAACCCCTAAACCGAAGCCCCCACATAGAAATATACTAAACTAAACTATTAACCCCTAAACTGAAAGCCCCCACATTGCAATAAAATAAATTAAACTAGTAACCCCTAAACCTAACGCCCCCCTAACTTTAGATTAAAATTACAATTTCCCTATCTTAAAATAAATTTAAACTTACCTGTCAAATTAAAAAAACAATTGGCTAGATTGCGAGTTTTGCGGTAAGCTGAAAAAGCAGCGTTAACAGGTCCTAACACTGCTTTTTCACCACCGCTGGTATTACGAGTCTTGGATGTTACGGGGCCCCGCAAACTTTTTTGGCCTTACCGCAAACCGACTTACGTAAAGTTCGTAAACCCTTTTCTCTTGCAAGGTGTATCCAGTCCACGGATTCATCCTTTACTTGTGGGATATTCTCCTTCCCTACAGGAAGTGGCAAAGAGAGTACACAGCAGAGCTGTCCATATAGCTCCCCCTCTAGCTCCACCCCCAGTCATTCTCTTTGCCGGCTCTAAGCACTAGGGTCTCTCTCGGGAGGATAAAGTGAATGTGGCTAGGGACTCGGTAGAAATGAAAATATTTCTGACGGAGGTCAGAAAATTAAAACTCTTAACTACTTGCCGAGTTCTTCATTCCATTCCCCGGCCATTTGTGGCTCAGTGCCTGGAGACAATCGGATTAATGGTAGCGGCAATGGACATAGTCCCTTTTGCTCGGATACACCTCATACCACTGCAATTATGCATGCTCAAACAGTGGAATGGGGATTATGCAGATTTGTCTCCTCAAATTCAGTTGGACCAGGAGACCAGAGATTCTCTTCTCTGGTGGTTGTCTCAGGATCACCTGTCTCAGGGAATATGTTTCCGCAGACCAGAGTGGATCATTGTAACGACCGACGCCAGTCTGTTAGGCTGGGGTGCGGTCTTGGACTCCCTGAAAGCTCAGGGCTTATGGTCTCGGGAAGAAAAGCTTCTCCCGATAAACATTCTGGAACTGAGGGCGATATTCAACGCTCTTCAGGCATGGCCTCAATTAGCTGCGGCCAAATTCATCAGATTTCAGTCGGACAACATCACGACTGTAGCTTACGTCAATCATCAGGGGGGAACAAAGAGTTCCCTAGCAATGACTGAAGTAACCAAAATAATAAGGTGGGCGGAGGATCACTCCTGCCAGCTCTCAGCAATTCACATCCCAGGAGTAGACAACTGGGAGGCGGATTTCCTAAGTCATCAGACTTTTCACCCGGGGGAGTGGGAACTCCACCCGGAGGTGTTTGCCCAGCTAACTCAGCTATGGGGCACTCCAGAGTTGGATCTGATGGCGTCCCGTCAGAACACCAAACTTCCTCTCTACGGGTCCAGGTCCCGGGACCCCAAGGCGGTATTGATAGATGCTTTAGCAGCGCCTTGGTCCTTCAATCTGGCTTATGTTTTTCCACCGTTTCCCCTTCTCCCTCATCTGGTCGCCAGAATCAAGCAGGGGAAGGCTTCGGTGATTCTGATAGCGTGGCCACGCAGGACTTGGTATGCAGACCTAGTGGACATGTCATCTGTCCCACCATGGACACTGCCAATGAGGCAGGATCTTCTAATACAGGGTCCGTTCAAGCATCCAAATCTAGTTTCTCTACGTCTGACTGCTTGGAGATTGAACGCTTAATTCTATCAAAGCGTGGTTTCTCTGAGTCAGTTATAGATACTCTGATTCAGGCTAGAAAGCCTGTCACCAGGAAAATCTACCATGAGATATGGCGGAAATATCTGGGTTGGTGTGAATCCAAGGGTTACTCATGGAGTAAGATTAGGATTTCCAGGATATTGTCTTTCCTCCAAGAAGGATTGAAGAAAGGATTGTCAGCTAGTTCCTTAAAGGGACAGATATCTGCTCTGTCTATCCTTTTACACAAGCATCTGGCAGAGGTACCAGACGTTCAAGCGTTTGCTCAGGCTTTAGTCAGAATCAAGCCTGTCTATAAACCTGTGGCTCCGCCATGGAGTCTAAATCTAGTTCTTTCAGTTCTTCAAGGGGTTCCGTTCGAACCTTTACATTCCATAGATATTAAGTTGTTATCTTGGAAAGTTTTGTTTTTGGTAGCTATCTCTTCTGCTCGAAGAGTTTCAGAATTATCTGCCTTACAGTGTGATTCACCTTACCTGGTGTTCCACGCAGATAAGGTAGTTTTGCGTACCAAGCCTGGTTTTCTTCCTAAAATTGTTTCTAACAAGAATATTAACCAGGAAATAGTTGTTCCTTCTCTGTGTCCTAATCCTTCTTCGAAGAAGGAACGTCGGTTACACAATCTTGATGTAGTTCGTGCTTTAAAGTTCTATTTACAAGCAACTAAGGATTTCAGACAAAATCCTCCTTGTTTGTTATCTATTCTGGTAAGAGGAGAGGTCAGAAAGCGACTGCTATCTCTCTTTCCTTTTGGCTGAAAAGCATCATCCGTTTGGCCTACGAGACTGCTGGCCAGCAGCCTCCTGAAACAATTACTGCTCATTCTACTAGAGCAGTGGCTTCCACATGGGCTTTCAAAAATGAGGCTTCTGTTGAACAGATTTGTAAGGCAGCGACTTGGTCTTCACTGCATACTTTTTCCAAATTTTACAAATTCGATACTTTTGCTTCTTCGGAGGCTATTTTTGGGAGAAAGGTTTTGCAAGCAGTGGTGCCTGTCTTGTTCCCTCCCTTCATCCGTGTCCTAAAGCTTTGGTATTGGTATCCCACAAGTAAAGGATGAATCCGTGGACTGGATACACCTTGCAAGAGAAAACAGAATTTATGCTTACCTGATAAATTACTTTCTCTTGCGGTGTATCCAGTCCACGGCCCGCCCTGGCATTTAAGTCAGGTAAAAAATTTTGTTTAAACTACAGTCACCACTGCACCCTATGGTTTCTCCGTTTTCTTCCTAACCTTTGGTCGAATGACTGGGGGGTGGAGCTAGAGGGGGAGCTATATGGACAGCTCTGCTGTGTGCTCTCTTTGCCACTTCCTGTAGGGAAGGAGAATATCCCACAAGTAAAGGATGAATCCGTGGACTGGATACACCGCAAGAGAAAGTAATTTATTAGGTAAGCATGAATTCTGTTTTTTCTATGGGACTTCCATAGCGCCGGTATTACGAGTCTGTCCTGGGAGGCCAAAAAGTGAGTGGTACACCCTCTACCTCCAACGCATTCTAAAGTCAGTAGTTATGAGTTTTACACTACAACGCCGTAGCATAAAACTCATAACTAAAGTGCTAAAAAAGTACACTAATACCCATAAACTACCTATTAACCCCAAAACCGAGGCCCTCCCGCATCGCAAACACTATAATACAATTTTTAACCCCTAATCTGCTGCTCCGGACATCGCCGCCTCTGAATAAACATATTAACCCCTAAACCGCCGCACTCTCGCCTCGCAAACACTAGTTAAATATTATTAACCCCTAATCTGCCGCCCCTAACATTGCCGCCACCTACATTATACTTATTAACCCCTAATCTGCCGCCCCTAACATCGCCGCAACCTACATTATATTTATTAACCCCTAATCTGATGCCCCCAACATCGCCGCCACCCACATTTATTAACCCCTAATCTGCCGTCCCCAACGTCGCCGCCACTATTCTAAATGTATTAACCCTTTAAACCTAAGTCTAACCCTAACACCCCTAACTTAAATATAATTTAAATAAATCTAAATAAAATTACTATCATTAACTAAATTATTCCTATTTAAAACTAAATACTTACCTATAAAATAAACCCATAGGCCTAGATTTAGAGTTCGGCGGTAGCCGTCAAAACCAGCGTTAGAGGCTCCTAACGCTGGTTTTGGCCGCCCGCTGGTATTTGGAGTCAGTGATTAAAGGGTCTAACGCTCACTTTTCAGCCGCGACTTTTCCATACCGCAGATCCCCCTACGCCATTTGCGTAGCCTATCTTTTCAATGGGATCTTCCTAACGCCGGTATTTAGAGTCGTTTCTGCAGTGAGCGTTAGAGCTCTAACGACAAGATTCCAGCCGCCTGAAAATAGCAGGAGTTAAGAGCTTTCTGGCTAACGCCGGTTTATAAAGCTCTTAACTACTGTACCCTAAAGTACACTAACACCCATAAACTACCTATGTACCCCTAAACCGAGGTCCCCCCACATCGCCGCCACTCGATTAAAATTTTTAACCCCTAATCTGCCGACCGCCACCTACGTTATCCCTATGTACCCCTAATCTGCTACCCCTAACATCGCCGACCCCTATGTTATATTTATTAACCCCTAATCTGCCCCCCTCAACGTCGCCGACACCTACCTACACTTATTAACCCCTAATCTGCCGAGCGGACCTGAGCGCTACTATAATAAAGTTATTAACCCCTAATCCGCCTCACTAACCCTATCATAAATAGTATTAACCCCTAATCTGCCCTCCCTAACATCGCCGACACCTACCTTCAATTATTAACCCCTAATCTGCCGACCGGAGCTCACCGCTATTCTAATAAATGTATTAACCCCTAAAGCTAAGTCTAACCCTAACACTAACACCCCCCTAAGTTAAATATAATTTTTATCTAACGAAATAAATTAACTCTTATTAAATAAATAATTCCTATTTAAAGCTAAATACTTACCTGTAAAATACATCCTAATATAGCTACAATATAAATTATAATTATATTATAGCTATTTTAGGATTAATATTTATTTTACAGGCAACTTTGTAATTATTTTAACCAGGTACAATAGCTATTAAATAGTTAAGAACTATTTAATAGTTACCTAGTTAAAATAATAACAAATTTACCTGTAAAATAAATCCTAACCTAAGATATAATTAAACCTAACACTACCCTATCAATAAAATAATTAAATAAACTACCTACAATTACCTACAATTAACCTAACACTACACTATCAATAAATTAATTAAACACAATTGCTACAAATAAATACAATTAAATAAACTATCTAAAGTACAAAAAATAAAAAAGAACTAAGTTACAGAAAATAATAAAATATTTACAAACATAAGAAAAATATTACAACAATTTTAAACTAATTACACCTACTCTAAGCCCCCTAATAAAATAACAAAGCCCCCCAAAATAAAAAATTCCCTACCCTATTCTAAAATACAAATATTACAAGCTCTTTTACCTTACCAGCCCTGAACAGGGCCCTTTGCGGGGCATGCCCCAAGAATTTCAGCTCTTTTGCCTGTAAAAAAAAACATACAATACCCCCCCCCCCAACATTACAACCCACCACCCACATACCCCTAATCTAACCCAAACCCCCCTTAAATAAACCTAACACTAATCCCCTGAAGATCTTCCTACCTTGTCTTCACCATACCAGGTTCACCGATCCGTCCTGGCTCCAAGATCTTCATCCAACCCAAGCGGGGGTTGGCGATCCATAATCCGGTGCTCCAAAGTCTTCCTCCTATCCGGCAAGAAGAGGACATCCGGACCGGCAAACATCTTCTCCAAGCGGCATCTTCTATCTTCTTCCATCCGATGACGACCGGCTCCATCTTGAAGACCTCCAGCGTGGATCCATCCTCTTCTTCCGACGACTAGACGACGAATGACGGTTCCTTTAAGGGACGTCATCCAAGATGGCGTCCCTCGAATTCCGATTGGCTGATAGGATTCTATCAGCCAATCGGAATTAAGGTAGGAATTTTCTGATTGGCTGATGGAATCAGCCAATCAGAATATAGTTCAATCCGATTGGCTGATCCAATCAGCCAATCAGATTGAGCTCGCATTCTATTGGCTGTTCCGATCAGCCAATAGAATGCGAGCTCAATCTGATTGGCTGATTGGATCAGCCAATCGGATTGAACTATATTCTGATTGGCTGATTCCATCAGCCAATCAGAAAATTCCTACCTTAATTCCGATTGGCTGATAGAATCCTATCAGCCAATCGGAATTCGAGGGACGCCATCTTGGATGACGTCCCTTAAAGGAACCGTCATTCGTCGTCTAGTCGTCGGAAGAAGAGGATGGATCCGCGCTGGAGGTCTTCAAGATGGAGCCGGTCGTCATCGGATGGAAGAAGATAGAAGATGCCGCTTGGAGAAGATGTTTGCCGGTCCGGATGTCCTCTTCTTGCCGGATAGGAGGAAGACTTTGGAGCACCGGATTATGGATCGCCAACCCCCGCTTGGGTTGGATGAAGATCTTGGAGCCAGGACGGATCGGTGAACCTGGTATGGTGAAGACAAGGTAGGAAGATCTTCAGGGGATTAGTGTTAGGTTTATTTAAGGGGGGTTTGGGTTAGATTAGGGGTATGTGGGTGGTGGGTTGTAATGTTGGGGGGGGGGTATTGTATGTTTTTTTTTACAGGCAAAAGAGCTGAAATTCTTGGGGCATGCCCCGCAAAGGGCCCTGTTCAGGGCTGGTAAGGTAAAAGAGCTTGTAATATTTGTATTTTAGAATAGGGTAGGGAATTTTTTATTTTGGGGGGCTTTGTTATTTTATTAGGGGGCTTAGAGTAGGTGTAATTAGTTTAAAATTGTTGTAATATTTTTCTTATGTTTGTAAATATTTTATTATTTTCTGTAACTTAGTTCTTTTTTATTTTTTGTACTTTAGATAGTTTATTTAATTGTATTTATTTGTAGCAATTGTGTTTAATTAATTTATTGATAGTGTAGTGTTAGGTTAATTGTAGGTAATTGTAGGTAGTTTAATTATTTTATTGATAGGGTAGTGTTAGGTTTAATTATATCTTAGGTTAGGATTTATTTTACAGGTAAATTTGTTATTATTTTAACTAGGTAACTATTAAATAGTTCTTAACTATTTAATAGCTATTGTACCTGGTTAAAATAATTACAAAGTTGCCTGTAAAATAAATATTAATCCTAAAATAGCTATAATATAATTATAATTTATATTGTAGCTATATTAGGATGTATTTTACAGGTAAGTATTTAGCTTTAAATAGGAATTATTTATTTAATAAGAGTTAATTTATTTCGTTAGATAAAAATTATATTTAACTTAGGGGGGTGTTAGTGTTAGGGTTAGACTTAGCTTTAGGGGTTAATACATTTATTAGAATAGCGGTGAGCTCCGGTCGGCAGATTAGGGGTTAATAATTGAAGGTAGGTGTCGGCGATGTTAGGGAGGGCAGATTAGGGGTTAATACTATTTATGATAGGGTTAGTGAGGCGGATTAGGGGTTAATAACTTTATTATAGTAGCGCTCAGGTCCGCTCGGCAGATTAGGGGTTAATAAGTGTAGGCAGGTGTCGGCGACGTTGTGGGGGGCAGATTAGGGGTTAATAAATATAACATAGGGGTCGGCGATGTTAGGGCAGCAGATTAGGGGTACATAGGGATAACGTAGGTGGCGGCGGTTTACGGAGCGGCAGATTAGGGGTTAAAAGTGTAATGCAGGGGTCAGCGATAGCGGGGGCGGCAGATTAGGGGTTAATAAGTGTAAGGTTAGGGGTGTTTAGACTCGGGGTACATGTTAGAGTGTTAGGTGCAGACGTAGGAAGTGTTTCCCCATAGGAAACAATGGGGCTGCGTTAAGAGCTGAACGCTGCTTTTTTGCAGGTGTTAGGTTTTTTTTCAGCTCAAACTGCCCCATTGTTTCCTATGGGAGAATCGTGCACGAGCACGTTTTTGATGCCGGCCGCGTCCGTAAGCAACTCTGGTATCGAGAGTTGCATTTGCGGTAAATATGCTCTACGCTCCTTTTTTGGAGCCTAACGCAGCATTTGTTTGAACTCTCGATACCAGAGTTAAATTTATGGTGCGGCCAGAAAAAAACCCGCGGAGCGTTAACAGCCCTTTTACCGCCGAACTCCAAATCTAGGCCTAAGATAGCTACAGTATAACTAATAGTTACACTGTAGCTATCTTAGGGTTTATTTTTATTTTACAGGCAAGTTTATATTTATTTTAACTAGGTAGAATAGTTATTAAATAGTTATTAACTATTTAATAACTACCTAGCTAAAATAAATACAAATTTACCTGTAAAATAAAACCTAACCTAAGTTACACTAACACCTAACACTACACTACAATTAAATCAATTCCCTAAATTAAATACAATTAAATACAATTAAATTAAATTAGCTAGATCACAAAAAAACACTAAATTACAGAAAATGAAAAACAAATTAAAAGATATTTAAACTAATTACACCTAATCTAATAGCCCTATCAAAATAAAAAAAAACAAAAAAAAAAAAACCCTAGCCTAAACTAAACTATCAATAGCCTTAAAAGCGCCTTTTGCGGGACATTGCCACAAAGAAATCAGCTCTTTTACCTGTAAAAAAAATACAAACAACCCCCCAACAGTAAAACCCACCATCCACACAGCCAACCCCCCAAATAAAAGCCTAACTAAAAAAACCTAAGCTCCCCATTGCCCTGAAAAGTGCATTTGGATGGGAATTGCCCTTAAAAGGGCAGTTGGCTCTATTGCAGGCCCAAAGCCCTAACCTAAAAAATAAACCCACCCAATACACCCTTAAATAAAGCCTAACACTAACCCCCGAAGATTCACTTACCGGGAGAAGTCTTTATCCAAGCGGCAAGATGTCCTCAAGGAAGCCAGCAGAAGTGGTCCTCCAGACGGGCAGAAGTGGTCCTCCAGACGGGCAGAAGTCTTCATCCAGACGGCATCTTCTATCTTCATCCATCCGGCGCGGAGTGGGTCCATCTTCAAGACATTCAACGCGGAGCATCCTCTTCTTCCGACGGACTAAAGACGAATGAAGGTACCTTTAAATTACGTCATCCAAGATGGCGTCTTTTAGATTCGATTGGCTGATAGAATTCTATCAGCCTGCAATAGAGCTAAATGCCCATCCAAATGCCCTTTTCAGTTAGGCTTTTATTTGGGAGGATGGTTGTGTGGGTGGTGGGTTTTACTGTGGGGGGGTTGTTTGTATTTTTTTTTACAGGTAAAAGCTGATTTCTTTGGGGCAATGCCCCGCAAAAGGCCCTTTTAAGAGCTATTGGTAGTTTAGTTAAGGCTAGGTTTTTTTTTATTTTGGGTTGGCTATTAGATTAGGTGTAATTAGTTTAAATATCTTGTAATTTGTTTTTTCTTTTCTGTAATTTAGTGTTTTTTTGTGATTTAGTTAATTGAATTTAATTTGAATTTAATTTATTTAATTGTATTTAATTTAGGGAATTGATTTAATTGTAGTGTAGTGTTAAAAATAAATTTAATTGTAGTGTAGTGTTAAAAATAAACCCTAAAATAGATACAATGCAACTATTAGTTATATTGTAGCTAGCTTAGTGTTTATTTTATAGGTAAGTATTTAGTTTTAAATAGGAATTATTTAGTTAATGATAGTAATTTTATTTAGATTTATTCAAATTATATTTAAGTTAGGGTATGTTAGGGTTAGACTTAGATTTAGGGGTTAATTCATTTAATATAGTGGCGGCGACGTTGGGGGCGGAAGATTAGGGGTTAATAAGTGTAGGTAGGTGTCGGCGATGTTGGGGGTGGCAGATTAGGGGTAAATAAGTGTAAGATTTGTTTAGACTCGGAGTTCATGTTAGGGTGTTAGGTGTAAACATAAAATGTGTTTCCCCATAGGAATCAATGGGGCTGCGTTACTGCGTTTTACGCTGCTTTTTTGCAGGTGTTAGACTTTTTCTCCACCGGCTCTCCCCATTGATGTCTATGGGGAAATCTTGCAAGAGCACGTACGACCAGCTCACCGCTGACTTAAGCAGCGCTGGTATTGGAGTGTGGTATGGAGCTCAATTTTGCTCTACGCTCACTTCTTGTCTTTGAAAGCCGGGTTTGTAAAAACCCGTAATACCAACGCTGTAGGTAAGTGAGCGGTGAGACAAAATTGCTCGTTAGCACCGCACACCTCATAAAGCAAAACTCGTAATCTGGCCGTAAATTTAAACTAACAAACTAATATAATTATTAAACTAAAATTAAACTAACTACCAATTAAATTAAACTAAACTACACATTAAAAAAATCCTAACACTACTCTAAAAATTAAAATCTAATTACAAAAAAAGACTAAATTACAAAAAATAACAAACACTAAAGTATGAAAAATAACAAACGAAATTATTAACAATAAAAACGAATTACACCTAATCTAATAGCCCTATCAAAATAAAAAAGACCACCCAAAAAAAAACATAGCCTACAATAAACTACCAATGGCCCATAAAAGGGCCCTTTGTAGGGTATTGCCCTAAGTTAAACAGCTCTTTTACCTTTTAAAAAAAATACAAAGACCCCCCCAAAGGAAAAACCACCCAACCAACCCCCCAAATTAAAAAACCTAACTCTAAAAAAAACCTAAGCTACCCATTGCCCTGAAAAGGGCATTTGGGTGGGCATTGCACTTAAAAGGGCATTTTTTACTTTACTTTTACTGCCCAAACACTGTCCCTTGCATTCCTATCGGCTGAAAGATTTGAATCAGCCAATAGAATGAGAGCTGCTAAAATCCTATTGACTGTTCAAATCAGCCAATAGAATTTAAGCAGTTCTAATTCTATTGGATGATGAATCAGCCAATAGAGTGAGAGCTGCTTAAATCCTATTCCTCGGCGGTCCGTTTGAAGAGGATGCTCCGCACTGGATGTCTTCTGGATGGACCCGCTCCGTGCCGCCGGGATCAAGATAGAAGATACCGCCTGGATGAAGATTGAAGAGGCCGCCTGGATGAAGACTTCTCGCCGCTTGGATGAGGACTTCTCCACCGGGATGAAGATTGAAGAGGCCATCTGGATGAAGGCTTCTCGCCACCTGGATGAGGACTTCTCCGCAGGGATGAAGATCGTTCAAGCGGGACTTCAAAAACTGTAAGTGGATCGTCTTGGGGTTAGTGTTAGGTTTTTTTAAGGTTTTTTTGGGTGGGTTTTATTTTTAGTTTAGGGTTTGAGCAGTAAAAGAGCTAAATGCCCTTTTAAGGGCAATGCTTATACAAATGCCCTTTTCAGGGCAATGGGTAGCTTAGGTTTTTTTAGATAGTTTTTTTTATTTTGTGGGTTTGGGGGGGTGGGGGGGTTGTAATGTTAGTGAGTAATTCAATTTTTCTTTTCATCAAAAGAGCTTATATCTTTAGGGCAGTGCCCTACAAAAGGCCCTTTTTATTCTAAATTAGGTTTTTTATTTCGGGGTGTTTTTTTTTTTTAATGGGTATTAGAATAGAAATCATTTTTATTATTTTTGATAATTTGTTTGTTATTTTGTGTAATTAATTTTTTTAGGAGGTGTTTGTTTATCTTTTTGTAGGAAAATAGCTATTATCTTTAGGGCAATGCCCTACAAAAGGCCCTTTTAAGGGCCCCCCAAAAGGCCCTTTTAAGGGCCCTTAGTAGTTTGGGGGTGGGAGTTTATATACTGTTAGGGGGTGTTTGTTAGTTTGTTTTTTTGTAGCAAAAGAGCTGTTTAAATTAGGGCAATGCCCTACAAAAGGCCCTTTTAAGGGCCCTTGAAATTTTGGGGTGGGGGCTTGTATACTGCTAGGGGGTGTTTGTTATTTTTGTAGCAAAAGAGCTGTTTAACTTGGGGCAATGCCCTACAAAAGGCCCTTTTAATCCCCCCCCCCCCAAAAGGCCCTTTTAAGGGCCCATGGTAGTTGGGGGGGGGGTTGTATACTGTTAGGGAGTGTTTGTTTTTTGTAGCAAAAGAGCTGTTTAACTTAGGGCAATGCCCTACAAAAAAACATTTTAAGGGCCCCTGATAGTTTATTTTAGATTAAGCTTTTTTATTTTGGGGTGTTTTTTTTAAAGGGTATTAGAATAGGAATCATTTTTATTTTTTTGGATAATTTCAGGGGGGTTGTAATGGTAGGTTTTTATATTTTTTGTAATGGTAGGTTTTTTTAATTTTTTTTTAATTTTAGGTTTAAGTGTAAGGCAGGTTAGGTTTTATTTCACAGGTAAGTTTGTATTTATTTTAACTATGTAGTTAGTAAATAGTTAATAACTATTTACTAACTAGTCTACCTAGTTAAAATAAATACAAACTTACCTGTGAAGTAAAAATAAAACTTAAGCTAGCTACAATATAACTATTAGTTATATTGTAGCTATCTTAGGTTTTATTTCACAGGTAAGTATGTATTTAGTTTTAAATAGGTATTATTTAGTTAATTGTAAATTTAATTTAGATTTATTTTAATTATGTTAAAGTTAGGGGGTGTTAGGGGTAGGGTTAGGTTTAGGGGTTAATAGTTTAATTTAGGTGGTTGCGATGTGGGGGGCTGGCGGTTAAGGGGTTAATAGATTTATTTAGTTAATAATTGTAAGTTTAATTTAGCTCTATTTTAATTATGTTAAAGTTAGGGGGTGTTAGGGTTATGTTAGGGTTATGTTTAGGGGTTAATATAGTTTAATTTAGGTTGTTGCGATGTGGGGGGCTGGCTGTTTAGGGGTTAATAGGTTTATTTAGTGGTAGTGATGTGGGAGGTCAGAGGTTTAGGGGTTAATAGCTTTATTTAGTTGCGGCTATGTTGGGGAGCAGCGGAATAGGGGTTAATAGATTTATTATAGTGTGGGCGATGTTGGCGTGCGGCGGAATAGGGGTTAATACCTTTAGTATAGTGGCGGCGATATCGGGAGCAACAGATTAGGGGTTAATAACTGTAGGCAGGCGCCGGCGATGTTGGGGGCAGCAGATTAGGGGTGTTTAGATGTGGGGTTTATGTTAGGGTGTTAGGTTTACTTTACTTTTATCATCAAATTTGCTTTGTTCTTTTGGTATTATTAGTTGAAAGCTAAACCTAGGTAGGCTTATATGCTAATTGCTAAGCCCTTGAAGGCCCCCTCTTATCTCAGTGCATTTTGACAGTTCTTCAGAGCTAGACAGTGCTAAAGTTCATGTGTGTCATATAGATAACATTTTGCTCACTCCCGTGGAGTTATTTATGAGTCAGCACTGATTGGTTAAAATGCAAGTCTGTCAAAAGAACTGAAATAAGGGTGCAATCTGAAGAGGCTTAGATACAACATAATCACAGAGGTAAAAAGTATATCAATATTACAGGGTTGGTTATGTAAAACTGGGGAATGTGTAATAAAGGGATTATCTATCTTTTTAAACAATAACAATCTTGTCCCTATAACAAATCCAGGAAACCACAGCTCCTAGAAATGTACCTCAGGCTAATACTTGTAAGATGGTACAGAAAGAAAACCCTTTATCCAAACTGCTTGGGACCGGAAAAGGTTTGGATTTTAGAATAGTTTGGATTTTGGAATATTTGCAACCCTAAAATTGGAAAGTTTGGAGATTGGATAGAATCAAGTGTAATCAATATTTAGGCAATATTCACGTCATAATACAGCTTATATGTTTAACTAATGGTAGTTTTATACTATGTTTAATACTTTTGTGTACATAGTACCCTCAGAAAGATAGAACAATACTGTAAATAGAAAGGTAATCGCCGAGATTACGAGTTTGGCGTTAACAGGGGTGCGGGGCTAACTAGGCTTTTTTTTCTAACGCTACCTTAAGCCAACGCTGGTATTACAGTTTTTTTTAAACCTGGCGTTAGCCGCAAAAAGGTGAGCGTAGAGCAGAATTTAGCTCCACATCACACCTCAATACCAGCATTGCTAAAGTCAGCGGTAAGCTGGCTAAACGTGCTCGTGCACGATTTCCCCATAGGAAACAATGGGGCTGAGCTGGCTGGAAAAAAACCTAACACCTGCAAAAAAGCAGCGTTCAGCTCCTAACGCAGCCCCATTGTTTCCTATGGGGAAACAAAAAATATGTCTGCACCTAACACCCTAACATGAACCCCCAGTCTAAACACTCCTAATCTTACACTTATTAACCTCTAATCTGCTGCCCCCGCTATCCCTGACTCCTACATTATATTATTAACCCCTAATATGCCGCTCCGGACACTGCCGTCACCTACATTATCCCTATGAACCCCTAATATACTGCCCCCAACATCGCCGCCATCTATATTATAGTTATAAACCCCTAATCTGCCGCCCCCAAACGTCGCCGACACCTACCTACAATTTTTAACCCCTAATTTTCCGACCCCCAACGTCGCCGCTAATATAAGAAATTTATTAACCCCTAAACCTAAGTCTAACCCCCCTCTAACTTAAATATAATTTAAATTAAACGAAATACATTTAACATAATTAAATAAATTATTAAATACTTACTGATAAAACAAACCCTAAGCTAGCTACAATATAACTAATAGTTACATTGTAGCTAGCTTAGGATTTATATTTATTTTACAGGCAAGTTTGTATTTATTTTAACTAGGTACAATAGTTATTAAATAGTTATTAACTATTTAATAACTACCTAGCTAAAATAAGTACAAAATTACCTGGAAAATAAATCCTAACCTAAGTTACAATTACACCTAACACTACAATTAAATTCAATAAACTAAATTACGAAAAAAAACTAACGAGGCTTTTTTTTCTAACGCTACCTTAAGCCAACGCTGGTATTACAGTTTTTTTTAAACCTGGCGTTAGCCGCAAAAAGGTGAGCGTAGAGCAGAATTTAGCTCCACATCACACCTCAATACCAGCATTGCTAAAGTCAGCGGTAAGCTGGCTAAACGTGCTCGTGCACGATTTCCCCATAGGAAACAATGTGGCTGAGCTGGCTGGAAAAAAACCTAACACCTGCAAAAAAGCAGCGTTCAGCTCCTAACGCAGCCCCATTGTTTCCTATGGGGAAACAAAAAATATGTCTGCACCTAACACCCTAACATGAACCCCCAGTCTAAACACTCCTAATCTTACACTTATTAACCTCTAATCTGCTGCCCCCGCTATCCCTGACTCCTACATTATATTATTAACCCCTAATATGCCGCTCCGGACACTGCCGTCACCTACATTATCCCTATGAACCCCTAATATACTGCCCCCAACATCGCCGCCATCTATATTATAGTTATAAACCCCTAATCTGCCGCCCCCAAACGTCGCCGACACCTACCTACAATTTTTAACCCCTAATTTTCCGACCCCCAACGTCGCCGCTAATATAAGAAATTTATTAACCCCTAAACCTAAGTCTAACCCCCCTCTAACTTAAATATAATTTAAATTAAACGAAATACATTTAACATAATTAAATAAATTATTAAATACTTACTGATAAAACAAACCCTAAGCTAGCTACAATATAACTAATAGTTACATTGTAGCTAGCTTAGGATTTATATTTATTTTACAGGAAAGTTTGTATTTATTTTAACTAGGTACAATAGTTATTAAATAGTTATTAGCTATTTAATAACTACCTAGCTAAAATAAGTACAAAATTACCTGGAAAATAAATCCTAACCTAAGTTACAATTACACCTAACACTACAATTAAATTCAATAAACTAAATTACGAAAAAAAACTAACGAGGCTTTTTTTTCTAACGCTACCTTAAGCCAACGCTGGTATTACAGTTTTTTTTAAACCTGGCGTTAGCCGCAAAAAGGTGAGCGTAGAGCAGAATTTAGCTCCACATCACACCTCAATACCAGCATTGCTAAAGTCAGCGGTAAGCTGGCTAAACGTGCTCGTGCACGATTTCCCTATAGGAAACAATGGGGCTGAGCTGGCTGGAAAAAAACCTAACACCTGCAAAAAAGCAGCGTTCAGCTCCTAACGCAGCCCCATTGTTTCCTATGGGGAAACAAAAAATATGTCTGCACCTAACACCCTAACATGAACCCCCAGTCTAAACACCCCTAATCTTACACTTATTAACCTCTAATCTGCTGCCCCCGCTATCCCTGACTCCTACATTATATTATTAACCCCTAATATGCCGCTCCGGACACTGCCGTCACCTACATTATCCCTATGAACCCCTAATATACTGCCCCCAACATCGCCGCCATCTATATTATAGTTATAAACCCCTAATCTGCCGCCCCCAAACGTCGCCGACACCTACCTACAATTTTTAACCCCTAATTTTCCGACCCCCAACGTCGCCGCTAATATAATACATTTATTAACCCCTAAACCTAAGTCTAACCCCCCTCTAACTTAAATATAATTTAAATTAAACGAAATACATTTAACATAATTAAATAAATTATTAAATACTTACTGATAAAACAAACCCTAAGCTAGCTACAATATAACTAATAGTTACATTGTAGCTAGCTTAGGATTTATATTTATTTTACAGGCAAGTTTGTATTTATTTTAACTAGGTACAATAGTTATTAAATAGTTATTAACTATTTAATAACTACCTAGCTAAAATAAGTACAAAATTACCTGTAAAATAAATCCTAACCTAAGTTACAATTACACCTAACACTACACTATCATTAAATAAATTACCTAAACTACCTACAATTAAATTCAATAAACTAAATTACGAAAAAAAAAAGAATTACAATAATTTTAAACTAATTACACCTAATCTAATCCCCCTAATAAAATAAAAAAGCCCCCCAAAATAATAAAATTTCCCTACCCTATACTAAATTACAAATCAGCCAATAGAATGCGACCTCAATCCTATTGGCTGATTGCATCAGCCAATAGGATTTTTCCTACCTTAATTCCGATTGGCTGACAGAATCCTATCAGCCAATCGGAATTCAAGGGACGCCATCTTGGATGATGTCATTTAAAGGAACCTTCATTCTTTGTTAGGACGTCGTTTGAAGAGGATGGCTCCACGTCGGCTGGATAGAAGATGGCTCCGCTCCGCTCCGGAAGGATGAAGATAGAAGATGCAGCTTGGATGAAGCCTTCTGCCCCGATCGGATGAAGACTTCTGCCGTATGGAGGAACACTTGTGCCTGGCTGGGTGAAGACGGCTCAAGATAGGGAGATCTTCAGGGGGTTAGAGTGAGGTTTTTTAAGGGGGGATTGGGTGGGTTTTAGAGTAGGGGTATGTGGGTGGTGGGTTTTAATGTTGGGGGGTATTGTATTTTTCTTTTTCAGGTAAAAGAGCTGATTACTTTGGGGCAATGCCCCGCAAAAGGCCCTTTAATGGGCTATTTGTAATTTAGTATAGGGTAGGGAATTTTATTATTTTGGGGGGCTTTTTATTTTATTAGAGGGATTAGGTGAAATTAGTTTAAAATTATTGTAATACTTTTTTTTTCTGTAATTTAGTGGTTTTTTTTTTCGTAATTTAGTTTATTGAATTTAATTGTAGGTAGTTTAGGTAATTTATTTAATGATAGTGTAGTGTTAGGTGTAATTGTAACTTAGGTTAGGATTTATTTTCCAGGTAATTTTGTACTTATTTTACCTAGGTAGTTATTAAATAGTTATTAACTATTTAATAACTATTGTACCTAGTTAAAATAAATACAAAGTTGCCTGTAAAATAAATATAAATCCTAAGCTAGCTACAATGTAACTATTAGTTATATTGTAGCTAGCTTAGGGTTTATTTTACAGGTAAGTATTTAGTTTTAAATAAGAATAATTTATTTATGTTAAATATATTTTGTTTAATTTAAATTATATTTAAGTTAGGGGGGGTTAGGGTTAGGTTTAGACTTAGGTTTAGGGGTTAATGACTTTAATATAGTAGCGGCGATGTTGGGGGTGGTAGATTAGGGGTTAATAAATGTAAGTAGGTGTCGGCGATGTTAGGGACAGCAGATTAGGGGTTGATAAAATTTAACTAGTGTTTGTGAGGCGGGAGTGCGGCGGTTTAGGGGTTAATACATTTATTAAAGTGGCGGCGATGTCCGGTCGGCAGATTAGGGGTTAATAATTGTAGGTAGGTGGCGGTGACGTTGGGGGCAGCAGATTAGGGGTTAATAAATATAATGTAGGTGGCGGCGATGTTAGGGGCAGCATATTACGGGTTCATAGGTATAATGTAGGCGGCGGTGATGTCCGGTCGGCAGATTAGGGGTTAAAAAATGTTATTATAGTGTTTGCAATGTGGGGGGGGGGCTCGGTTTAGGGGTTAATAGGTAGTTTATGGGTGTTAGCGTACTTTTATCACTTTAGTTAAGAGTTTTATGTTCCAGCGTTAGCCCATAAAACTCTTAACTACTGACTTTTAAATGCGGTAGGAGTCTTGACAGGAGAGGGTCTACCGCTCACTTCTTCCAAGACTCGTAATACCAGCGTTAGGCAAATCCCATTAAAAATATAGGATACGCAATTGACGTAAGGGGATTTGCAGTAGCCTCGAGTCGTGGAAGAAAAGTGAGCGGTGAGCCTCTACCTGTCAGACTTGTAATACCAGCGTTAGATAAAAAGCAACGTTGGGACCTCTCAACGCTGCTTTTTAAGGCTAACGCCAAACTTGTAATCTCGCCGAATAGTTGTTATTTTAAATAAATATAGACAATTATTTGCATTTTAGAACACAAAACATACCAAAGACACAGGCAGAGAAGATTGTGACTTACAGGCAGGGAAAACAGTAATTTTTTTATGGGTTTAGTTTTTATAAAAATGTAATTTAAAGTTTAGATTTCAGAATAAGTTTGGATTTGGAATTCCAGATTTGGGGATTTGTACCTGTACTACACATATCTATATACAAAACTACTAACTCCTAATAGATGTGTAGGTGTCTCCTCAATTTTATGTCTGTCTTTATATTTCAAATACAAACTCATTGCTACATTCCCTTGTTGTCAGTATCCAACACACATACAGCCCCCTCAACACTGGTTATTTCTTCTCTTGGCACACTGCCAGTGCCACCTCAGTAATTCTCTTCCACATCACTTTGGCAATGCCCCAGTATACAGTCTGTGCTCCCTCCCCTCCTCTGTATATGCCCCCACCACAAGGCTATTGTCACCCCAGAGTAAAATCAGTGCCCTCCAGCACAAAATATAAGTAGTCAGCTTTCCTGTTAGCACACAGTCACTGTCTTTACAATGCACTGACCACAGCACACTGGCAATGGCCACATCACTGTTCTAGGCAATGCCTCATCAGCAGAAAGTTAAATCCCTTTCCAATGCACAGCCAGTGTTACCTAATCATGTAAACCAACGCCATCTGAGCATGCACTTAGGGGCCAATTTAACAAGCTCCGTATGGAGCTGTATGCAGCTGTTTCCGCGCGAGCCTTTAGGCTCGACGGAAACAGGAGTTAAGAAGCAGCGGTCTTAATACCGCTGCTCCCGTTCGCCACCTCTGAGGCGGCGGACAGCAATCCGATCGATCGCATACGATTGGGTTGATTGACACCCCCTGCTAGCAGCCGTTTGGCCGCAAATCTGCAGGGGGCAGCATTGTACAAGCATTTGTAGTGAAATGCTTGTGCAATGATAAATGCAGACAGCATATGCTGTTGGCATTTATCGATGTGCGGCAGACATGATCGCTACAGCGGATCATGTCTGTTCGCACTTTGATAAATCGGCCCCCATGTGTGTATTTCAACACACAGTCAATGCCAATGTCAATTTCTTATCCAGCACACAGTGCCCATACAGCATCTAGCTGCAGTGCTCAGCTTAGAGTTACCTCTCCTAGACAGTCAGTGCTAGCATTAGTATTTAAACACTGATGAACACTGGCAGCCCCCACAGTGCTATGCCACCCTTAGAGACTTACCTTGTGGCCCTCACCCTCTCTTTCAGAAATGTAAGTAATTCACATTGTTTTATAATTTAAAGAAACATACATGTTGTTTCTATGCTGTAGATTTGAAGCCCCAGCATGCTACTGTTATGAGCTGCTTATTCTATTTTCATTATTTTATATGTTTAACCAAACTTTTCCTTTTCTTTTACTGAACTCTTCTCTGAAACTGCAGATATATTACTTCTGTATTTTCCAGCAATTCACTCCTGACCTAATAAGTGATGTATCTTTAACAACTTACTTTTAGCCTAAAAAGTATATATCAGTACATCTTAAAGTTATGGCTTCTCCCATACATTGTTTTTTTAAATATCTGAAACTCAAGGTAAAATCCAAGGCTTCTCTGTACAGTATCAACTTCTCAATCCAATCAGCCAGCTAGCCTCTGGTCACATTCCAAGAAAACATATCTCCCAAATTTTAACATAGAGGACCTGTTTTTTTTTTTTTCTTCCTTTCCTAGTAACCACTAATCATGTGAGATTTATTGGCCAATCATGATCAGCCAATTAGCTCTCTGCTTTGTAAGTTACTGTAATAGTATAAAAATGCATGTATATGAAAATGTCTTAGTCTTGCGTTACTGTTTTTTGTTCTGGGACACTGTTGCAACAGTGTAATAAAGATTACCTCTCCTGAGGTGAGCCCTTGTTTGATAAATATCTGTTCTGGACCTCTTTATTACTGCACCTGAGACGAGCTCACTCACGACAGTAACTGGCGACTCTGGTGGGATGTGCTTCAGGTCGACCTTTCCGTGCCTCCCTGGCTGGGAACCAACATCTGTGCGCACCCATCTGATTCAGGTCTATAGCTTACCTGTGGGAGGTTTTGTCTTGTTGGCCACGGAGTCCCGGGGGGCGATAAGGGAGTACGTCCTGAGGAACAGACCACAAACAACGGACGCAATCTACCCCTTGGACCAGTCTGTGAGTGTCATCTTGTCTTTTGTGTTCATGTACGTGTAATATATGTTGTGGATCTTTTACCCTGTTTTTGTTTTATATACTGGATCACTATTAAATTCAGTGGGACATCTGTCTGGCAGTTAAACACCATTAGGGTGCCAGCCCACTATAAAATAAAGTTTCAGGTGGTAGGGATTTTACAGAGGCAGAAATAGTGATCCAAGACATATTGCGACTTGAGACTATAGTGCTAATCTCTCCCGCTAAGCAGGGACGTTGAGGTAGTGTCCGTCCGGTAACTGCAGGGACTTGATTGACTATAGTGCTAATCTCTCCCGCTAGGCAGGGACGTTGAGGAAGTGTCCGTCCGGTAACTGCAGGGACTTGATTAGGGATTAAAGTGAGGTGTGGATTTTGAGGAGTTAAAGTGCCCCTGTTTTTGGTCTAATTTTTGTAGACTGGGCACTTTGTCATCAAAATTTACATTCACTTTAAGGAACAGGGATATAATAATGGGATCCCGGTTGTCTAAAGTAGACAAAGACTCTCCCCTTGTTAAAGTATATGCAAATTAGGGAAAACTCAGTACTGCTTGGTTATAAAAAAATAGAATTTATACTTTGTGCACAGAGCTCTGAGTTTCCTATACTCTCAGCCTTGATCCTGAATTAAGGTGGCCGAGATTTGGGTCCTTTGAGCTCCCTAAATTAATTGCCCTCCGCAATCTTCTGGTTGATATATGCCCTGACCAGATTGACTACTATTATCTTTTTGAGAATAGTAGGGTTGCGGACGTCAAAACCCAAATGAAAATGTGTTTTCTGTATTACTAAAAGTTTCATGTATGTTAACATTGCTTTAGAATAAATCCTGGGAGTGAAATATTTGAGGTATGTGAGTTGATATGAATTTTGTGTACAATCACTGCAAAAGAAAGCTGGCCTTGATGTTTGATGCAGGCTGGAGCTGTGTGTGTGTCAGGAATTCTTAGCTAAGAAATTTGACGCTAGTATGTTGTATTTGCAAGAAAAGATTAAAAAAAACATGTCTTGTTTGCCATTGGAGTTCTGCTTCTTTGCTGTATTATGGACTGTGTGTCATTAGATGTATGTATTTGGGTCTGTTTCTTTTGCAATAAATATTTAAGTATATGCAGGTTGTGATGCAGTGGGGAGGTGGAGTTTTGATGGTAAATAAGACAATAAGGTTGAATATGTAATATATATATGATAAATGGTCAGCCCTTATGGGGACAGTATACTGTAAAATTGTTTTTATATTAATGTATTTTCAATTACTTGTTATACAAGCTGCATAGTATAAAATATAGGAGAAATTGCATTTGCAAGTTTATTTGTATATATATGAAGTAGCTGGTTTTATGCTTTCAAAACACAGTTGATTGCAATGGGTTGAATTTTAGATAATAAGAATATCTCATTGTGTTATATTTGTCTGTAAAATCGGAGCTCAGTGCTTAGACAGAGCAATGGAAAATTGTCATTTTATTACTTAAAGGACCAGTTCACTCATGGGAGTTCATGAGCAGCAATAACACTGGATTAACAAGTAAAGGAGATAATACATAAAATGTAGTAGTTTGTAAAATATATTATTTTTTTTTTACATTTTTTATCTTCTTCTTGTCCCTGGAATGCCCTGATAAAAGGGCAGTGCTGCAATGCTCTATTATCCCGCCCCATGGCCAATCAAAGTGCTTTAGTAAATGATATGCTAAAGACAGTAAACCTCCAATGTGCACACACAATCAGCAGCTAACAAAATAAATTTAAATATCACTCCCCACACTTTACATTTAAAGGAACACTCAGGTTTTATAAAAATTTTCATGATTCAGATACAGCATGTAATTTTAAACAACTTTCCAATTTACTTCCATTCAAAATAATGTGCACAGTCTTTTATATTTACATTTTTTTTTGAGTCACCAGCTCCTACTGAGCATGTGCAAGAACTCAGACTATACGTATATGCATTTGTGATTGGCTGATTGCTATCACATAGTACAGGGGGAGTGGAAATATACATAACTTAGAAATGTGTTAGAAAAGAATCTACTACTCATTTGAAATTCAGACTAAATGCTATTGTATTGTCTTGTTATCTTGCATTTGTTGATTATGCAAATCTGCTGTGTTTACTGGTCCTGTCTCTGGGAGCATAATAATTGCATAAGACCTGGATGATTTTCTATATTTTTACTTTAGTTTGTTTTACAATAGTTTGCTTACATAATCACCTTGTGCAGACCATTCCTTGTGTGTATATATATATATATATATATATAATATAAAATCTGTGAGACTAGCAGTGAAAAAAAAAAGTTACATTTGCTTTCCAGCTGATTGAGGCTTCATGCCGATGTGGATTTGACTTCTGAGTTGAATACATACAGGTCTGTGTAAAAGTCTGTTCTAATACAGAAGTGGAATTGCATGTTGCAAACGTTTTCTTTTTCTCTTCAAATAAGTTGCAAACTGAGAGATATCACTGACCTGAATGTATTCAAGCTCTAAAAAAAAACTGCTCACTGCTTAACACGGAGTCAGGGGGTGGAGCAAGTGCTATGCACAGAAGGCAGGGGAAAAAAAATATTTAAAGGGGTATAGGCAAACTGATATAAAATCTGAGATTTCAAAAAAAATATTTACAGAGAAAGAAAATAAGGTTTATTGTATGCTCAGCACTAGTATATTTAACTATGTCAAGCAGTTTCAATTAAAAATTATTCTTAATTTGGGTAAACTGTCCCTTTAACTATCCTGCACCCCTGTGAGTGTGGTTTCTTATTACTGGCTTGTTTACTTAGGCTGATTGATAGATGAGACTCCAGCATAAAACTTTTACTATAGGTGGGTATACCACAGACTAAATCAGCTATTTAAAATGCCAAAATAGAGGAAAGAAGCTTGTACAGGAACATCCTTTACACATTTATGTGCCACACGCAGTACATCTCTTACTCAATCAGACAAATACACATTTTTTTTTAAACCAACGTCTCACTAGGTATGAGACATTGCTTCTTGTACCTTCTAATATCACTATCATCCACTGAACCTCTCTCAAACCAGCAACTTTGTTACCTCTGCCTGATGATAGTACCCCACACTATGACTGTTTATCTGTATCTCTCTTTTCCTCCAAACCAAGGGATGACCTCTCTGATGTGCATCTACCTAGCCTGGATTGGACACTGTTCTGTGATGGAAGTTTGAGGATGGTGAATGTTTCTGGTGTAGTCATGACAGATTCTGTTATAGAGGCCGAGCCCCTCCCATCTCACTACAGTGCCCAAGCGGCTGAGCTACATGCACTCACACTTGCTTGTCAACTCTCAAAGGACAGGTCAGTAAACATTTACACTGATAGTAAATATGCTTTAGGGATTGTATATGCCACTGGTCAATTATGGAAATTAAGGGGTTTTCTAACTTCTGCTGGTACCCAAATTGTCAATGCACCACAAGTTTCTGCACTCCTTGACTCAATCCATTTACCCACTTCCATCTCTGTCATGCATTGCAAAGCACACACCCACTCACAGGAACCCATTTCACTTTGTAATTGTTATGCTGATCAAATTGCTTAGCATGCAGCTTCTCTGCCATTTACACTACATTGTCTTCTCTTTACACTTCTCTTCCTGAACAAACTGTTCACCTCTGGACTATTCTTGGTGTTACCTGTGACTCTTTTGGTATCTGGTCCACTCCAGATGGATGCCCTGCTCTACCTCAACCGCACCTCTCTCATATGCTATCCTTTCTGCATAACCAAACACACTGAGGTACCACACAACTTGCTTAAACCCTTAACAGACAGTGGTTTGCCCCCCCCCCCATCAAGCTGCAAAATGGGTTGTATTGAATTGTGAGACGTACTCAATTAAATCCAAGGGGGGAACCTAAAGGCCCACCAGGCGGATGCCCATGGGCATTTCAAACTTTTGAATGTTTACAAATTGACTTTTCTGACATACCTCCCTGTAGGGGTTTCAAACATTTACTTGTGATAGTGGACCAACTTACTGGATGGGTCGAGGCCTTTCCTACAAGAACTGTGAAAGTCCAAGAAGTTGCCAAGTGAATGCTAAAAGAACTCATACCCAGGTTTGGCCTCCCAGAGTAATTGAATCTAACAGAGGAACACATTTCACAAGTAATATTATTCACCAACTGACATTAGCCTTAGGCTTTACTTGGCATCTCCATACCCCTTGGCATCCAGAAAAGCTCAGGCCAAGTGGAAAGAAAGAACCAGACCCTAAAACAGACTATTGCAAAAATTTGTTCTCAAGTAAGCCTTAAATGGGTAGATGCTTTGCCCCTAGCACTCTTTGGGACTCACACAAACCATAGGGGGACCCTCAAGCTCTCACCATATGAACTGTTGTTTGTTAGGCCACCTCCTTTGTATAGTGCCAACACCTTACACCTGCCTGACCTTGCAGTAGGTGATGTATAATTAACTGCCTATCTTTTGCAACTGCAAAAGCAATTACATTCTCTCCACAGACATGCCTCTCTCTCTCAGCCCTTGCCATTGGATGTGACTGCACACCCCTTCCAGTCAGGTGACTTCATTTTAGTCCAGACCTATCAAAAAAAGCCACTGCAGCCTCTCTGGAAAGGTCCCTTCCTGGTTTTGCTGACTACTCCAACAGCTATCAAAGTTGCCAAGGTCGACTCTTGGATCCACTACTCCAGGTGTAAAAGATACAGCCCAGAAAAAGAAGCAGCCTGCATCAAGCCAAAGAAAGAAGAAGCTGGGGCAACCAAGGCCTCTGAAGAAGGGGTAACCAAGACCCCTGACAATGATTGGTTAATTCAGACCCTTCTGGGTTTGAAACTCAGACTAACCAGAAATAGTGAAATCTCACTAGCTGAATGAGTGAAACTGAAAGATCTGTCTTTCTAACTCTTATTTTCATTGTCTCACTCCTCTGTTGATATCTTGCGTAACATCCCTCAATATGTCTCCTTTGTTTTGTGTCACACTTTTGACCATGCTCTCTTACTCTATTTCCCAATATGTGTCTTCTGGTCAGTGTGTTTATCCTAACCCCTTTACTAAATACTCTTGTTCTGGTAACCTTGTATCTGTGGCACTTTTTCCTCCTACTACTAGCTGCCCTCAACAAGTAATTATACTCAAAGTTCGTATTAAAGGTCCTAAGGGGTTTGTTATCCAGTCTATTTGCATAGCCCCACTAGTGAATGTGGTTTGAAAATTATGAAGTGGGTAGCTGAGAAACGAAAGTCACCCCTTCTTGCTTGACGTTCCCCTGTAACTACCTCTGCCACAACCCCTATTTACCCCCATGATTCTTTCCCCATAATGATAATTTACCTAATGCCCAATTGTCCACAGCGAACTATTCTTTAGGTGAATAGGGACTAAACTCACATGTTGTTCTTCTCAAAACTATAGCCAATCGCACAGAGGGCAATTGTTATATTTGTGCTTGCATTCCCACTCATCATAAGGGGGGTATTCCTCTTATGGGTATTAATGTTGATTTGTTTACCTTTGATTTGTCTACTTTTATTCCTCCAGGTACACCATTGTTCAACCTATCAGGTAATTTTATCTCTTTGGGAGGCACCTCATATGGTACTATCTGCAGGGAAATTGGCCAAGGTACGGTGCGGTTGGGTGCCTCCCTATGTGAGTATGTAATCTCCAGTAATGGCACTCATTTCTGGCTGGTAAATTCCTCTGGTATGATCCTAACTGTGAATTATAATCTCACTGCACTTTTTTGTTTCCTCCAGGGCCCCAATTGTACTTTTGTTTCCCCATCCCTTGTACAATTTTTCCTCAGCAGACCACCCCCTGGGTTGTATTGATATGTGGACAGACAGCGGTGTCAGTCCTCCCTGGTAGCTATACAGCCATCTGCTTCCTGGGTGTGGTAACCCCAGCCATCCGTGTTGTCCCCACGCTGCCCTTGGGCCCAATTCGCAATAAACGTGAATCTGGAAGCTCGCTGCCCCCCCTTGTCCAACAGTATGCTGGAGATTCAACTGGTCGAGCTATCCTCCCGGCCGTTGGTGTCTACCTGAATCATTAGGACATCATCATGTTATCTGTGATACTACAGACCTTCATGAATGAGAGTGCAGGAGTTGTTCAGAGTGTGGCCCAAGAGTTGAAGCAGCTTAGACAACTAGTATTGCAGAATAGGATGGCCCTTGATTACCTCCTGGCTTCCCAAGGAGGGGAGGGGGGTGTAGTCTTGTGAGCAAAGAATGTTGTAGCTATGTTACTGATCAATCACTTAATTTGAGTCACCATCTCACAGTTATTAGGTCCCTATCCCAGGATGTCCAAGATGTGATTGATGACAAATTTGGCCTTGGAGGTATTTTGAACCATCTCTTTGATTGGCTACCTAATTTGGGATGGTTACACTCCCTTTTTCTGTATGGCATTGTTATTATAGTATGCCTTATACTGATGTGTTGCTGTATACAATGTGTACCTGGTCTAATCTCTACATGCAAGAATGTTTTCACTGTGTCTCATTCTTCTCCCAATACTTGTTTCCCTCTATCCGTTTTGAATCTCCCCACCATGTTGAGATATCTCTTGACCCTGATTTCTTCTGAGTTCACCTACTTCTCTCCTACTCTATGTCTCTTTTGACCTCTTGATCTTACAATGTTATTGCCTACCCACCAGCTGTGCCCTACAATTCCCTGTCTTATCCCTATGCAGGATGCACTACATCCCTAGGATCGTCTAGAACTTTCCTACATTGGGAAACTGGCCACGGAGAGACCATGGACCATCATCTACCTTGATGGCCACCCCGGTCGTAGCCTGTATACCCATAACCCACTCCTTTTTCCCTCCCTGGTGGTTTCTATTTCTTCATTGTCTTTCTGTATTGTTTGATTTTGCTTTCATATTGCATTACCTTATACTTACACTCTCTATATTTCCTTCACAGGTGCAGAATTCCTTCACCTCCCAAACATGCCATGATACTACTTGACAACCCACTATTCCCCATCAACGCTGCAAGAATGATGGGGATTGTTAATTGTTGTTAATAAATCTGGGAGGGGATGTTTCTGCACTGTCATGCCACACACATATGTCATGCCACACACACATTTACAGCATAGGAATGTTTAGGTAGTTGTCTACTCCACCCAATGGCGACTAGCGTCCGGTAATAGCGGAATAGTCTCCTACCTAACAACTTAACTCCTACCTTGTTTTTGCTTACCCTCTTGTAGTCCTGTAAACCATCTTGGACGCGAGCACCCATGTACTAATAGCATTGTGATTGTGATTGTCAAACCGCCATGAGTCGCATTTACTTTTTGTGATCGCGACACTTTGACGTTTGCGATCAAAGGGGGGAATGTTATGAGCTGCTTATTCTATTTTCATTATTTTATATGTTTAACCAAACTTTTCCTTTTCTTTTACTGAACTCTTCTCTGAGACTGCAGATATATTACTTCTGTATTTTCCAGCAATTCACTCCTGACCTAATAAGTGATGTATCTTTAACAAATTACTTTTAGCCTAAAAAGTATATATCAGTACATCTTAAAGTTATGGCTTCTCCCATACATTGTTTTTTTAAATATCTGAAACTCAAGGTAAAATCCAAGGCTTCTCAGTACAGTATCAACTTCTCAATCCAATTAGCCAGCTAGCCTCTGGTCACATTCCAAGAAAACATATATCCCAAATTTTAACATAGAGGACCTGTTTTTTTTTTCTTCCTTTCCTAGTAACCACTAATCATGTGAGATTTATTGGCCAATCATGATCAGCCAATTAGCTCTCTGCTTTGTAAGTTACTGTAATAGTATAAAAATGCATGTACAGTATATGAAAATGTCTTAGTCTTGCGTTGCTGTTTTTTGTTCTGGGACACTGTTGCAACAGTGTAATAAAGATTACCTCTCCTGAGGTGAGCCCTTGTTTGATAAATATCTGGTCTGGACCTCTTTATTACTGCACCTGAGACGAGCTCACTCACGACACTACCATTACAATTTTAAATATGCTAATTTTAAAATAGCTTTTCATTTTTTTATTTTTTTTTAACAGCAAGACAATCACCATGTGTGCTGACTGGTAAGTACTAAGTATACCAAATCACTGCCTGCCAGTGTACACATGCACGTGGCACAAATTTAATGTTAAAAAAGATTAACACAGCTTTGCAATAGTATACTGGGACCAGGGGCAGAACTATCATTGGTGAAGCAGGTGCAGTGGCACCAGGGCCCAGGGGGAGGGGGGCATAGCAGCTAGTCTACACAATGGTGTTTGCCCATGTGGTCATTATGTGTGCACAATTATTAAGCAAGTGAGTATTTTGGCTAAATCATCATTTTATGCATATTGTCCTACTCCAAGCTGTGTAAACTTGAATGCTTATTGGTGAGATATATTTGTGTAATGAGGGAGGGTGTGGCCTTAGGAGATCAACACCCTATATCAAGGTGTGCATAATTATTAGGCAGCTTCTTTTCCTCAGGCAAAATGGGCCAAAAAAGAGATTTAACTGACTCTGAAAAGTCAAAAATTGTAAAAATGTATTGAGAGGGATGCAGCACTATCGAAATTGCTAAGATTTTGGCGCGTGACCACAGAACCATCAAACGTTTTGTTGCAAATAGTCAACAGGGTCTCAAGAAACGTGTTGAGAAAATAGTACGCAAATTAACTGCCGAAGATTTGAGAAGAATCAAACGTGAAGCTACCAGGGACCCATTATCCTCCAGTGCTGTCATATTCCAGAACTGCAACCTATCTGGAGTGCCCAGAAGTACAAGGTGTTCAGTGTTCAGAGACATGGCCAAGGTAAGGAAGACTGAAACCCGACCACCACTGAACAAGACATATAAGTTGACTTTACCCCTTTGGGGTAAATTTACCATCTCTGCAGGTGGACAGGTTCGCAAGTAGTGACCCTGTCTGTCTGCAATCGCCACTTGCAATGTTTCATTGCGCAGCAAAATTTATCATTGCAAAAAAGGTTTCTTGTGCATTGTCACTCCCTGCACTGGCACAACCAATTGTGCTAAAACAGGAAATGTCAATGACCCCAAAACACGCAAGTATCAGGGTGAGTGATCTTGCCACTTCTGCGGTGTGGAGAGGAAAAAAAAAAGCAGTTTTTGCTTTTTAAATATGTGGCAGCCGGCTCACTAATGCAAACCTGCTCCACATAGCCGAAAAAGCTGCAGTGTACCCCTTTAAGTAACTTCCGCTCTGAATTCCTTGAGATGCAGTTAATTTGTGTGAGCATAGGTAATCATTACTTTGTGCAATCCCCATGTTTCAATTTAGAAATATGCCCTATGTTCTCCATAGAACACCTATACCCCTACTCCACTCAGCATTCCACATGGAAATAAACACTGGGGCTTGGATTGGCATAGATGCCTGGTGCCTCTGAGGATTAAAAACATAAGGTTTTTTTTGGTCTTACCTATATATTTGTTTGCATATTGTAACATCTGAGTCTACTGCACTTAAGGACTAATGCTCTACTTGGTAGTTACACTCCCTTAACCTAAGTAACATGACTTTATAATACTAACTTAGAATAAAAACACAGACACAGAGAGCTGGGTATAAGACCATATCATGGTCACGTTTATTAAACTTTAAATAAACTCGACTTCAACTGAAGTCATAACTTTAAACATTAACTGGTGGTGGTATTCAAGGCCTAGCAAAATATTGGCTCCATATAACAAGCGGTCAGGCCAGGTGTTGTTGGAATTGAAAGGTTGAAAGGGGGAGCCCCAAATAGAGGCTCCGCCCCATTCCATCTAGGAGGCGCAAATGTCCTAAAGAATCTTCAGCCAGCAGTCCCGTGGGGCGGGGTACCCCCAGGGCACGACCTGGGGACATCCCCCCGCCCATTAGCCCGACTGTCACCCCTATAGACTCTGCCCTCAGTTATTTATGGCCATGACCTCCCACCTTTAGGAGATATATAATTATTTCAGCTTCGACTTATAAGGTACTGGAAAGAAAAAGCCCTGCAGCAATTTTTTTCCAGGAAGCATCCAAATTAAGCGCTAAGGTCTTGCAACGATTAGGCCCACTAACCCTATACCTGCCTTTAGCCTAAGGTACCAGCAACCTCTAGGGAATCCATCTGCCTGAATGACGCCACTAACTTCGGAAACAAGCATTTTCCATGGAGAGGGAGGGATGGGAAACTTTCTCTGCTGAAAATTCCAGGAAGAAGAGGCCGGATCCTTCTAGACCTTGCCTTATAACTGGTAAGTCAGAGCCCTCCACTCATTTTGCAACAATGTGGCCATCACACACATAACCAGGGATTTTTACTACCTATAGATTGCACAGGCCCTTAAGTCAGGAGACTTTGTCCTCCCATAAGGACTGATGCTCTACTTGGTAGTTACACTCCCTTAACCAAAATAACATAACTTTATAATACTAACTTAGAATAAAGACACAGAAACAGAGAGCTGGGTATATCATGGACACATTTATTTAAATTTAAATAAACCCGACGTCAACTGAAGTCATAACTTTAAACATTAACTGGTGGCGGCATTCGAGGCCTACCAAAATATTGGCTCCATATGACTATAGGTTGGGCCATGTGTTGTTGGAATTGAAAGGTTGAAAGGGGGAGCCCCAAACGAGGCTCCGCCCTATTCCGCCTAGGAGGCGCAAATGTCCTAAAGGATCTTCAGCCAGCAGTCCCGCGGGGCGGGGTACCCCCAGGGCATGACCTGGGGACGTCCCCCCGCCCATTAGCCCAACTGTCATCCCTACAGACTCAGCCCTCAGATATTTATGGCCATGACCTTTCGCCACAAGAGATAGGCTTTACTATGGAAAGATGGCCTCTTGCCGCCACAAATACTAAATATGGATAGCTAAGGCCCTTTTGAGGTCAGCCAGGAAGATTAGCAGTCCTTCTTTAGACAGGTGCACTCTGTCTGGACGATAAAGTTCCTTCCTGCTGGCTGAAATCCTTTCGTGGCTGACCACAAAACCAACTGCTCTACCTAGCTCTTTATTCACTTTTTTCCTAACCCTATAAGCTGTCTTGGACGTGGGAAAGTACCTCCACTGTCAGGGAATAATGTTAGACCAGGCCAACCTTACGCCCGGAAAAGTGGCACAAATCCATCTCACGTCAGATCTCATTATGTTAATGAGGTCTAACGCCGATACAGACCCTAGGTCATTGCCCCCATGTGAAGGAGGATAATATTAGGCTGGCCCCCATCTGCGTTTGGCATCTTGTAGTAAGGCAGGCAAACCATTCCACAGTAAGCCACTTCGACCCAACCATCTCACCGAGGCCCTTGACACCGGAAACCCCACCTGCTGGAGCTAACCTACGGAATTGATCCCACTGAAATCGCGATAACACGTCTGCCAGGGTGTTATTTACCCCGGGGACATGTCTCTCTGTGAAGTGGATGCTGTATTGAAGGCATCTCAAAACTAGGTGACGTATGTATGTAACCACCACTGGGGAGGATGCCGACAGTCTGAAAAAGGACCCCATAATTCCACCGCTACCACGATCGGAAAAAGCTCTAACAACGTTAGATTCTTAGTCAATCCCACTTGAATCCATGACGTAGGCCATGGCTTAGCGCTCCATTGCCCTTCGAGGTATGCACTGTAGCCGAACGCGCTGGCTGCATCAGTGAAGAGGTGAATAGCCTGACTAGAAGCTTGAGGCAAGTGCCATAGCAGCGTCCCATTAAAGTGTCTAAGAAATTGTTCCCACACCCTTAGATCCACTCACATGTCCTCTGACACCCTTATCGGTCACGCGTGCGGTTAGGCGGCAAGTTTAGCTTCCATCCTCCTATTGAACGCCCGACCCATGGGTATTACTTTGCTTGCAAAATTGAGTAGACCCAAGATTGACTGCAATTCCTTCGCACTTATGGTGTGCGCTGCAGCCGCTTCCGTGACTGCTACAAGCATCTTATTGACTTACTCCGCTGGGAGGCTACAGAGCCTTGCAGCAGTGTCTATTTCTATGCCCAAGAATGTTAACCTGGTGCATGGTCCCTGCGTCTTATCTTCTGCTAGAGGTACCCTAAATTCTGCCATCAGTTTCCTCATTACCGACATCAGCCTAGCACATTACCGCGAATTGGCGCTACCCACCAGCAGGAAGTCATCAAGGTAATGCACTACAGCGCCCCCTCCCGCTGCCATGACCACAGCCGATTGCAGGAATGTGCTAAAGGCCTCAAAGTATGCACAGGATATTGAGCACCCCATTAGGAGACATTTGTCAATGTAATAGTGCCCCTCAAATTTGCATCCCATCAGCCCGAACGATGAGGGGTGTATAGGAAGCAATCTGAAGGTGGACTCTATGTCGAACTTAGCTAACAGGGCATGCGGGCCGGCCCCCTTGACTAGTTCTAAGGCTTGGTCGAACGACTGATACCTGACCGAACTTATGTCCGGATCAATAGCGTCATTCACGGAGCTACCTTTCGGGCAGGATAGGTGTTTGATAAGCCAAAACTTACTGGGTTCCTTCCTTCTTAGGAACCACTCCCAGTGGGGAGATCACCAAGAAAGGAAGCGATGGCTCGCTAAATGGGCCCGCGAAGCGACCTAGGGAAAGCTCTTTCGACAGCTTAGTCCTAACCTCCTCTGGGAGCTCGTATGCCGATTTCAAATTCTTGTGAATTATAGATCCCTGCACCACCCCTTGTGTGGGGATCCTGAACCCAACCCAAATAACCTCTAGCAGCAGGTCAGCGGCCTCCCGTTCAGGGTAGGCAGCAAACCATGGCCTAATTGCAGCCAGCTTCAGCAGGGTTGGAGCCCTTTTGGTCCTCTATTGGTACCACCTTCTTTCATCTTTGGGCAGTCTGTTCCCGGGTGCTGTCCGCCGCAGTACATGCAGGCGTGACAAAAGGAGTAGGATGCTCCCTTGTCACACTGCTTTTCGTTGTATCGCCAACATTAATTGCCTCTGTACTTAATAGGACCCTGTTGCTTGAGAAACCCTGCGCGCACGGGGAGGCCCACCGAAGCCCCTTTTTCTGGGCCCAGTTGTGACCATAGGTCCAGGTGCTTTACCCCGAAATTGAGGATGGGGTTGCCAACCATCTTACGACTAAACTCACTGTCATAAGCTCTCCACATCCCCTCCCCGAACCTGTTATAGATATATTCAAAGATATCAGTGTATTAAATTATATCAACTGCAGACTCAGGTCTTTGTTCCACTGTTCTGGATCTTTTTAAGGTACTATCCCATCCTCACTGTGCTCCTTTACTCTATGGGCCTCCAGGGATAGCTCAAACATATGGACTGTCTTCGCTTTTAAGTGCTTGTGAAGGGAATGGATCTTACAAGGGTAGGAGTCCCCTTGCACTGCTACTCTCCTAGCACTGACTACACTCTCTTGTGCCGGACTGCTAGCTGTGTTCATGGCCCCAGCCTCTGATGTCACTTGAGCAGTGACAGGCAATGCTCCGGGGTGCGGGCGACCTACTGGTGCTAGACCCCTATTCTGGTTGCGATCCACTACGAGTAGTTTCAGCATTCTGAACATGCGCCTCTGCCCTTTGCTATTGAGCCCTATCTTCTTTCCCCCATCTGTGTCAGAGTCTGTGCTAGAGTCCCTGCTAAATGTCTGTGTGAGGTGCAATGTATATATATCACCGGCTGTGGAGGTGGATGGTCCTCCGCTTGCTGAGGGTGGTCTTGATGTCCCCTCCACAGGCTCTGCGGCCCTGGTCGACCCCGCTCCGCCGTTTGCGCTGCTAGGTGGCATAGCAGCCTGCCCGTGTCCCGAATTCTCTACCCCGTCAGTGGCACTCATTGCTTCCTGTGAGGGAGAGATAAAGGAGAGGGGAGTGTCTAGGCCGCCCACAAATGAATCCCTGCCGCATCCGCGTGAGGGGTTAGACATCATGTGTTCATTAACCCCAACCAGCTCATTCATATCAAATGCATCCGCATCCACACCGACATCACTCGTCCCCAGATCCATGCATTGCTGCCTTTTTTGCCTAATGCCTTTAGTTAGTTCCTGATGCACAATAGCTAATGGCTTATTGTGAGCTCCATATCCCGCATGGGCCTTTTGTGACGCCCCACGTCACCTAGTACCCACACTGGATTGTTCCGTTCTCATTCCCCTTTGGTATGGGCCGGACTTAAGGGCTCCGGACATGCGCACACCAGTTCCCCGACTAGGTGCCCTGCTGAAATCTGGACCTGTACCTACACCTCACCCTTTTTTAATTAATGTAGCTCTGGCGCCTCTTATGGCTTTTGCAGAGTAGTGCGCAGCGGAGCTGCTGTATCCGGATACTCCCCACTCACCTGTGGACAGAGCACTGCTGGTCCACTTCCGCGCCGTAGTCGCTCTCACCGCCGGTCTAATGGGAGCGATGGCATTAATGGGGCCCCAGGAAACTCCGGACCCTGCCCAGAAGCCGGGCTAATAGGCCCAGGCGAAACCGAGGGCGCAACGGCCTGGGGAATCACGGCCGCAGACAGGGCCCTAAATAGGCCCACGACCACAGCCCCTGCCTCCTGGGAAAGCATGGAGGATGTTAAGGCCCCAACTCCTGCCTCTAGTGCCCTCTCTAAGCTCGGGTGCCTGGCACTTCCTCCCTATGTCCCTTTGCCCCCACTATTGGTTGTATGCTCGGGCCTGGTGCCACAGTGGAAGAGGGAGTGGGATTGAGAGTTGGAGTAGGTGTAGGGTGGATACAGAGGATACAGGCCTGTCTATCGTGGGAGTTTGTGGAACGAAATCCTCATCCTCTTCCTCCTGTCGCCCCTTAGGTACAGAACTGCGATGAGGAGCTGCAGCCTCGTCCCTGTAACGTTTGGGCAATGCTGTAGTCCTCTTGACTCGATCCATCACTGTTGAGAAGTATGGTGAGCTTGAAAACCTTCAAGTGAAACTTTCTCTGTTGAAAATCCCAGGAAGAAGAGGCCGGATCCTTCTAGACCTAGCCTTATAACTGGTAAGTCAGAGCCCTCCCCTCATTTTGCAACAATGTTGCCATCACACACACATAACCAGGGATTTTCACTACCAATAAATTGCACAGGCCCTTACGTTTCAGGAGACTTTTCTACCTTACACTCCCATTACAGTAGAAAGTATAAGAATATTTTGATGAACTGTCATCTATGAATCTGTTGCATTTTACAGAAGAGACTGAATTTACATTGGACATTTTAAACTTAAAAATGCTGGTGGGAGTGGTCAATACTCATGTTACCTGCTTACTTGATTGTAATGCTGCAAAGTGTACCAGGGTTTTGTTTTTTTTAAATGTTGCTAACTATGTACTCCCACACCCAAATTGTGTGCCTGTTATTATATCAAAATGAAATAATCAATGTAATGTCACAATGAAATGTGCATGACAAAGTGTGCCAAGATTAAACATGCTAGAAAAAATGTGCCAATGTTTAAAATGTGAAAAAATGTTTTGATAGTGAAATGTGTTGGATAACGTGCCAAAGTGGAATAAACCTAGTATGTATAGAATGGAGCACTGTGTTAGATAAAGTAAAACACAGTGATTTGTGACCTGTAAAGAAAGCACAGAAAACAAATGTGCCTGCTATTACGTGGAAAAAATAATCAATAAGAGCATATTCTCAGCTATCCAACTACACCTGTGTCTAGGGAAGTAGGATTTAAGGTTTGGCACTTACCGGTACATTTTTAAGGATAGTTTTAATGCATGGCACCTTTCCACTCTGTATTCTTCAAATGTGTTATTCATTAATTGTACTACAAATAGTTTTGTTTTTTTGTGGCGGTACTCACCGGTACTGAGTACCACCACCTCTGCCACCTCATATCAGGTAATATTTATTATTTAATTTAAATATGCTAGTTTTCACAAAATAAAATAACTTTGTCCCTTTGCTTTTCTCAAATTGAGCACAATATATTATTTAATAAGTATAAGTATATTTTTTTAATATAAAAAAAGCACTGACTACAAATATATAATACAAACAGAAAGAGAAGCAGTCTGCCAGGAACAAACAACATCTCTGAGTCTTGTTCAGTAGCTTATTTTTGCCAAATTGTACTTTTCACAGAGGAAGACTTTCCTGAAGTACCCTTGCCCAGTGTGCTTAGAGCAGAGCTTTCCAAACTTTTCATGTTGGTGACACACTTTTTAGACCTACATCATTTCGCGACACGGTAATTCAGTTTTACTAGCAAACAGGAGCTTAAACTAACTTGTTTTAAGAGATATGGACACATACATAAATGATATAATAACAAAATGTATTTACAAGTAACAGTAAGTATGTGCAAGAATTAAAAAAGTTTAATATCACTAATAGCTACTTACTATTTTAATGGGATGTATGAGGTCGATGGGATGAACAGTTTCGGAATATTTGGTGGAATATTAGATAAAGACACTCGCATTTCATCATCAAGCATTTTTAAGCTTCCACTTCCTATCCATATATCAAGAACAGGAGCAGCAATGCACTACTGGGAGCTAGTTGCAAAAAAATCCCACTGACTTCTGCTCAGCGTTTAAGCTGCCACCCTCAGAGCTCTGTGAGTCCGACTGACTACTGCCCGGGCTGCAAACACACTGCTGTCCCACTCACTGGCTACACGTGCAGTCACAAGCCAATGTGTCGCCAATGGTAATACTTTCAGTTCCCACTGAGCTGTGCCAATTGGTTAAGATGATCTGTGACCCACTAGGTATCAATCACGTGTCAAGCATGTGATATCTGTGTAGCAGGCAGGTGGAAAGTCAGAAACCAAAAAACTATTTAAAAAAAAATAATTAAATTTAAAAAAATTTGTGCTGAAGCAGGGACACACCTACACACTGCTGCCGACACACTAGTGTGTCCCGACACACAGTTTGGAAAGCACTGGCTTAGAGGAATATGGCTGCACCTCACTGACGAGGCACACAGAAGGCCGAAACGATCATGTGGGGTTGTCATGTTCCTTGTTCATAGGAGAATTGCCTGGTATTTCGGGGCTGGACTGATCATACTCGGCGGGATCAGACTGATATACTTCAGGAAAGTTTATCTCTGTGAAAAGCACAACTGGGCTAAAAGAGGCTGTTGCTAGGTGGTAACTTACCATAGAACAAGCTACTGAGCTGTTGTTCGTTCCCGGTGAGCGCATCTCTCTGTGTATACAAATATATTATTCCTGGTTGTTTAGGAGTGCATTACACCTTCATGCATCCCTGGTATCCAGTTGTGTGAACTATATGAGACACATAAGAAATATATTTTTGGGATGGGGTAATGGGTTCAGGGGAAGGTATCAGATTTCTAAGGCCTAGGGCAGCACAATACTTAAAATTCACCAGTATGTAAAATAAAGTACGCCATAATGTCATGTGCCATGTAAATTAACTGTGTCACAGTAAAAGTGTGTAGCAGGGTGACATTTCTCAAGTTTCATATGTCAAATAAAATTAGTCAAGACTTGGAAACCTGATTTACATTTAAAAGGACAGAATTATTATGAACATGTTATTGTTACTGAAAAGTTGGAAAAATAGAGAACACATTTAAAGAGATATTCTAACCAAAACTGAAATTAACTTCAGTATATTGTACTTTTACATATAAGATTTTTTTCAGTATACTCGGATTAACAAAAATGCTACTAGTAAAAGCTATCACTGTTTTAAATTAGATGTTTTACTGTCCATGTGGATGTGAAACATATCTAAATATGCTTTATACACCAATATTTTAAACATTGAGGGCTAGATTACAAGTGGAGTGCAAAATTATCACGCACACGCAAATTGGCAAATTCGCCTTTTTTGCGGGAGCGAGATAATTAACCAACCATTACAAGTGGCTGGTTATTGCTACCGTGAGCTTGGGGTAGCAATTAGTGCTCAACCAGTTAACCAGAGATCAGATATTTTTTTTATTTAATGCATTCAAAATAGAGGGCATTATAGTTTTCAATTAAAAAATGTAGCTTTTTTTTAATTAAAAACAACCTCACTAGGCAGTTTTTGGGGTCTAAAGTTGGTGGGAGCGTGGTGCTAGAAAAAAAACGTACTAAAAAGTGCCTTTCCATTGCGGTCATTGAGAACTGTGTGTTCCCATAGATTGCAATTTGAATATATATGTATATGCTTCTATACATATATATTTATGTGTTAATATGTGTATACACGCATACTAACACATAAATATATGTATTTATTCATATACATATAGGGCTAGATTACAAGTGGAGCATGGTAATTAATCAGCCATTACAAGTGGCTGGTTATTGCTACCACGAGCTTGCGGGAGCAATTATCGCTTATAAAATTACCCAGAGATCAGATATCTGGTTAAATTTATAAATCTGCCCAAAATGCCCCCAAAATACAGTCTAGTGTAGTTTATTAAAAAATATAGATGGCAGCATCTTTATTTTTTAATAAAATTACTGCACTAGGCAGTAATTTAGGGTTAAAGTTGGTGAGAGTAGGGTGTTAGAAAAAAAAAGCACTGAAATATGCCTTCACATTGCGGTCTATGGGAACTGTGTGTTCCCAGCAAATATATATTTATATATGCTTATATATGTCGTCTCTGAGGGCATCAGAATGAGGATCCCATAGGCAGATAGCCCAACTCTTCCTGAAGTTCAGGGAGTCTCCCTGATTGTAATAGTGCATCCCTGATGCCAGCAAATGGAATGCAATCTCCCTGAAACTCCAAGTACCATGATCCAATGTGGCCCAAATCCGGAAAATTGTTTCTTTAAGGAATGCCTTTAGTTGCTGGGACATTATAGAACCCTCAAAGCATGCACCAGTAACCAAAAATCCCCCACTGATTCTAATAAAATAAACCACAAATACTACCTTATATACTGCACGTAATGAATCTTCGTATTCTAAAATATTTAAGCATTCAACAAGCGTACGATCACTGGAAAATAGGTTTGTTGTATGTGGTTTAGCAATAAAGCTACTTTTTTTTAAATGTGACTTTAGTGGGAAGCTACTTTAATGATAAGTCTCTATCTTATTTGGGGTTTCAAGGTGTCCAATATATAACTGGGGGGGCAGCGCAGTAGCGGGTGAAGCCACCTCCCTGAAATTAGTTTTTGCAGGTTGGGATGTCTGCATAGGAGCCTTTAAAATCGCTCTTGTGAGCGCAATGCTTCCCAGCGTGCGCGTGTATTACACAGTGAAGCGCAAATATAGCTTTCATTAAAGTGATATTTAGTTCTTCACTTGTAATCTGGCCCATATATTTAAAAAAATGTTGCCCTCCGCTACGCTTCTTACCCCCTTTGCTGCATAATGTTCTGATGCCGTCTCTGACGTCATCAGAACGAGGCTTCTATAGGAGCCTATGAGAACACGCTTCCTAGCAATGCGAACGTGACCTCGCGTTTGCATTGTGATTGACTTGTAATACCAGTGCTGGTATTACAAAGTGGAGCGCTAATATCGCTTGCATGTAAAAAATATTTAGCGCTCCACTTGTAAAATAGCCCTGTGTCTACTGAGAGAGCTAGCGGCATCTTGTTTTGTGTTGGCGATGACTCAATTTACAAGATACAAGCCACTTCTAATTCTCTGAGCAGTTACACTAATGTATCATATTTAGATATGCTTTAAAGCACATGCGCAGTAAAATCTCACACTAAAAACAGTGATAGCTTTTGCTTGCAAGCATATTGCAAAAAATGTTTCTATTCAATTTCAAAAGTGAAATTACATTACTTACTCATATTAAAAGCGAGGTTGCATTGTGTTATATAATCATCAGTTTGTGGCAAGAAAATAATAATAATTATAAATAAATGTTAATAATTACCCTTAGCAAGTTTACATGTAGAATGTGATCATTCTAGCACACTGTCACCCTCAGTTGGCACATAATAAATAATAAGTGAGATTCTCCAGCACGCTACTATTGTACCTGCCTGCTGTTAGTCAGATGGTGTCGGCAGTATAAAGGTTAAGTAGAACGTAGGCGGTGCTTGAGTAAGGGAGGCGTGACCAGACGTAGACCCCGCCCGCCTAATTAGCCTGTCTGGCGACGTCACTGACGGTCAGCTGGTTGAATGTTTACAGCTGGAGGCGAATAGATCCCAAATACTGAGCTTACAGAACCCGGTATCTAAATCGAGTCCGGTATCGGATACAGCAAAAGAGCAGCAACAGGGAAAAGAAGGATATCAGAATTAGAGTAAGCTCTGCAAAGGCAACATGGCTGTATGGAGTTAAAAAGAGTGTGTTTACAAACGGGGGAATAGACTTTGGGTAACATGATCGGGCCTAGAGGCGGAGTAATGAGTGGGGTTTAGTTCGGGTAACAAGCTGATCGCGTTGGAGAGCGGAGGGTTGGAATGGGGCGGAGGTAAAATCCAGGGTCTAGACGCAGGGTAGTCTGATAGGGTGTAAGAATGATTACTAAGGTGTCTAGAAATGACATCACGGTTGTCTAATTGCAGGTTATAGGAGCTACGGCTGGGAGCTGGCGTTATTAGTGGAGTAGGGCAATAGGCGAGGGTTGCAAGTTAGAGACAGACTAGTGGGTCTGGGACCTGTTTAGATGGGGAACAAGGGGTGATGCAGGATGTAGCTGTTGGGATTATTGGTGGCCTCAGTAGAGGAAGGGACCATAAGTAATATTAGGGGCCAATCTAAAGAATGTGCTAGGTGAGGAGTTATGAGAAAAGAGTTTAGTAATAGACAGCTGCTGTTTTTTTTTTTTATTGGGGCTTAAAGGGCCATGATACCCACATATTTTTTCTTTCATGATTTAGAAAGAGAATGCATTTTAAAACATCTTTCTAATTTACTTCTATTATCTAATTTGTTTTATTCTCTTGATATTCTTTGCTGAAAAGCATATCTAGATATGCTCAGTAGCTGCTGATTGGTTGCTACACATAGAAGCCTCATGTGATTGGCTCACCCATGTGCATTGCTTTTTCTTCAAATAAGGATATCTCAAAACTGAAGCAAAATACATAATAGAAGTAAATTGTAATGTTGTTTAAATCTGTATGTTCTATATGAATCATGAAAGAAAGATTTTGGGTTTAGTGGCCCTTTAACTTGGCAGTGTCCTAGGCTGGATTTGTGCTCCATGATTTGTAAAAAATGTTTTGTATATTGGTTGTGTAAATAATATATAACAATCCATAACATATTTATTTTTATAGTTCTACTGTTTTTTTGTTCAGTTATTTAACAGCAATGTGGGATGTGGCTTACAAACAGAACCATAAAGCCAAGAACACTTTGTATTTTCCACATGCACTATACTGACAGGCTGACAAAAAAAGCATGACAGCAGGACAGATTCCCACCAACCCTTTATTTCCTTATAATATTTGTGTACCATTTTTGAGCTTTTTAGTTCTCAAAATTTCAGTTCTTAAAATTAGATTTTGTCAGTTTACAGTGAAGCACCGTTTAAAAGCTTGAACTGTTTTGTAATTCTACAGCCATGGGAGGAGCAGTGAGTGCTGGTGAGGACAACGATGAGCTAATTGACAACCTGAAGGAAGCACAGTATATTCGTACAGAAGTGGTGGAACAAGCGTTTCGAGCCATTGATCGTGCAGACTATTACCTTGATGAATTTAAGGATAATGCATACAAAGACTTGGCATGGAAACATGGTAACATCCACCTGTCTGCCCCCTGTATATATTCAGAGGTGATGGAAGCCCTGGATCTTCACCCTGGATTGTCCTTCCTCAACCTGGGCAGTGGCACTGGTTATCTCAGCACAATGGTTGGACTCCTCTTGGGTGAGCGTTAACCGATGTCAAGTTATGTGCTGTAAAGGAATAGTAAACACCAAACATGTTATTGTTTTAAAAGATAGATAATCCCTTTTATTTACCATTCCCAAGTTTTGCATAACCAACACTGTTATAGAAATATAATTTATCTCTGTAATTTTCTTGTATCTAAGCTTCTGCAGACTACCTCCTAATCTTTTGACAGACTTACATTTCAGTCAATTAGTGCTGTGACTAATTAAACCTTTTCAACGCCACAATAGAGGTGTGGGTGTGAAGGGGTTAATAGCACACAGCTCTGTTTCCCTTAAAGGGACACTGAACCCAAACATTTTCTTTTGTGATTCAGATAGAGCATACAATTTTAAGCAACTTTCTAATTTACTCCTATTATCAATGTTTCTTCGTTCTCTTGCTATCTTTATATAAAAAAGAAGGCATCTAAGCTTTTTTCTTGGTTCAGAACTCTGGACAGCAGTGTTTGATTGGTGAATGAATTTATCCACCAATCAGCAAGGACAACCTAGGTTGTTCACCAAAAATGGGCCGGCATCTAAACTTACATTCTTGCATTCAAATAAAGATACCAAGAGAATAAGGAACATTTGATAATAGGAGTAAATTACAAAGTTGCTTAAAATTTCATGCTCTATCTGAATCACAAAACAAAAAAAATTTGGGTTCAGCGTCCCTTTAACCTTGTAACTCTACAAAAGGACCTTTTTAAAAAGGGACACCACATTAACCCCCAAATCCTGTCCACACCACCCTTCTTAACAATTTCTGCCACCACCAAAACTTCTAAATAACATGGGATGTTTTTGAAACCCAATAACTCACACAATTAACATAACCTTTAACCTTGTCTCAACAAGAGTGTGAATTCAGATATTAGAGCCAAAGACAGATTGAGATTTTCTATGTGTTTAATAACAAAAATATCGATACAGGATACACTGTGCCAACTTATAAAAACATTCCAAAAACATACATGTGCAAGTTTACAGTAATTTAAAATGAAAAGGGGCATGAAATAATACACATTCTCTAAGCTTTTTTACCAAATTCCATGATGTTGGCTGTTTGAGTCCCAGGGAGTTCTACCCCAGCCTCTCTGTTACATTAAGTTAAAAACAGCTCTTCCTTTGTCTTGTCAAAGTACCCGCCTTTGTGATAATTTACGACGAGTTAGCCAATGCAACAAGTCTTAGCTCCCACTATCAGTCTCCAAGAGGAGGGGGGTCTTGAAACTTCCTACATTCCTAGACACCCGTTTTCACAAAGAACATTTCACATTAAACTTGTGACGGGCTAAGGAGGGGGGTCTTAGCTTACAGCATTGCTGAAAACCGATATCACACAAATAACAAGCAGTTCCCATTAACCCTTTCCAGGCTGAGACCACAATACTAGCTCTGCTGGGTAGCCAATCCAGGAATTGTATAATGGCAAGTGCTGTCTCTTAAATGACTTTACATGCGTCAGCACAATGTTATCTATATGAAACACATGAGCTAACTCCCTCTAGCTGTCAACTGTCAAATGCATTAAGATGAGAGGCGGCATTCAAGGGCTTAGAAATTAGCATATGAGCCTACCTAGGTTTATCTTGTAGGAGTAAATTAGAAAGTTGATTAAAATTAATGCCTAGAGACTCCTCATACCTTGCATGTCCATCTAGCTCACTTCTCTTATATTTCTCACTCCCCAAACTATGATTTTGCTGTATATATTTAAAGGGACATAAAAGTTCAAAAGGCAAATGCTCTAATATGTATGTTAGAGCATTGTGTTATTGCATCACTGTTTAAACAGAACTGTGTTGAATCCCTGCAAATATCCCCCAATTACCCCCAAAATAAAGCGCATTGTAGGTTTTTATTGAAATAAAAAATGCTACTTTTTTTTTCATAAAAACCTACAATATGCTTTATGAAAACAAACTGCATAAAGCAGTTTTTAGGGGTTAATGTTGGCAGGTGTGGGGTGTTAGAAGAAAACCGGCACTGAAAAGTCCCTTTTTATTGTGGTCTATGGGGAACTGTGTGTTCCCTGTAAATATATGCTGTATGTATATCCTTATATACATATATATGTGTTAATATGTGTATATACACATAAACCCATAAATATATATTAAACAATTGCTGCACATCGCTGTGCGACTTACCCCCTCTCACGGCATGAGAACTAGGCTCCCATTGGAGACTATGGAAGGGCTCTCTTTCTTGAGCGCAATGCTTCTGTGCAATTTTTGCATTGCACCTAACTTGTAATACCAGCGCACATTTGCGTGTGCTGGTATTACTAAGTGGAGCGCAAATATCGCTTTCGCGAAAATGATATTTTACGCTACACTTGTAATCTAGCCCATAGTACGCTCTAAAACAACAATTCACTACTGGGAGCTTGATGGACACATTTCAGTTCTTTTGACAGACTTGCATTTTAGCCAATCAGAGCTAACTCCATGGTAAATTCACGTGCATTAACGCAATGTTTTCTATATGAAACACGTGAACTAATGCCCTCTAGTGGTGAAAAACTATCAACATGAATTTAGATAAGAGGTGGCCTTCAAGGTCTAAGAAATTAGCATATGAACCTCCTAGGTTTAGTTTTCAACTAAGAATACCAAGAAATCAAAGCAAAATTGGTGATAAAAGTAAACTGTAAAGTTGTTTAAAATTACATACATTACATGAATCATGAGGTTTTTTTTTTGGACTTGACTGTCCCTTTAATGTGTTTTCAGTGGTTTGTTATACCAGCAACAGAGTATAAAATGTAAAAGAACTTGCTTCTTTGTTTATTTTTGTATATGAAATAGTTTGTCCTTTTCACCACAATCCATTAAAATGTGTCAGCACTGATTGGCTAAACTGCAAGTCTGTCAAAGGAACTGAAATAAGGGGGCAGTTTGCAGAGGCTTAGATACAAGGTAATTACAGAGGTAAAACGTGTATTATTATAACTGTGTTGGTTATGCAAAACTGGAATGGGTAATAAAAGGATTATCTTTCTTTTTAAACAACAACAATTTTGGTGTTGACTGTCACTTTTTAAGTATAGAAACTTTTGTTATAGATGGGGATGCAACAGGCAAGACCAGCCATTACAAATGCAAATATAAGGGTAAATTAGCTATTTGTAAACAATTGAATACACTCCAGCAGGTAGTTTGATCATTGGGAACAAAAGAAATGGAGAAGCATTAAGGATAAACTGTCCCCTTAAATAAATGGTACCAAGAAAAGTAATTTTGATCATTTAAGTGAATTTAAGTCTTAAAATTACATTATCTATCTGAAAATTTAATTTTCAATTACATGTCCCTTTAAAAGACTGAACATCTAGGTTACCATTTTACCTTTCCAGTAGGGTTACCACCCTAGCTTATATTTTACGGACATATCCTGCATTTTTAAAATTCAGGTCAATGTAGAAAATCAAGAATAAATATACAAATAAAGGTCCTGTCATGGTGAAACTTGTGTGCTGTAATCTAACACATATTATTTAAATCAAGTCCTAGAAGCTTTGGTTTCCGTGTTATGCCAATTATTTATGTATGCTGATGAGCATGACCAATATTTTTTTTTTTCCAAGAAAGGTGACAGGATTTTATCTTTTTATTTTTTTTTAACTTAATTTGTGCAGGGTCTATTACTTCCTGTCACAGTCCGACAAGGGAACTGTGGTCTCTACAGGAAGGCAAAGGAGTAGCTTAACCTTTTGAAGTGGTTGCTAGGAGACTCCTACAATCGCTTCAGTCACTTTTTTTTTCTCATGCTCAGTAGAAGACATATGCTGCAAAAATCATATGACAGTAGAACTTCTGTAATGTCAGCTCCTTTATCCCACTAAAGGCAGTGGCTACACTAAGAAGTGCTTATTTTGCAGGAAAACAAGTAAGTTGTGGCTGTTTTTATTACAATCTATTTATTTTTATGTTTACTTTCCCTTAACCTTTTTTTTTAACTTAAAGATCACTGTTTCATATTCCTTTTTAAGATGGGTTAACTTTTCAGAGGCTTTTTTGGAAATGTATGTATAATGCAAAAATGCTTTGAAACCTATTTAAAATGTTCCACTTTTGCATTTCAAATATAATATTTAGGTTATTTTAACTTAAAGGAACAGTAAATAAATACTTTTTACTTTTCTGTTGTAGCAGTGTATAAGGCTTGTTTATCACTACAATAAACAAAATATTTGCTAAGTTGATATTTAACACCCCGTGGGTGCCTGTCTAATTATAATACCTGTCCATGAAGCATTTTTTCTTTAATAATTATGACACTTGTTTCATTTCTTCAGATTCATTACAGATTGTGCTGTAAGACTTGTCTTCCAGTACAGCTGTTTGAGAAGCGATAATTTTTTTTTTTTTTTTTTTTATTTTTTTTTTATAAAGCTTGTCCAGTCAACTTTTAGCTTACCATTTTGCATACAAAAATAATATAAAATGTTTGTGGGTAACAAAAAACGTTGCACTATTTTTTCATTGTCTATTTTGCCTTTTTTTGTGTGTATTAACTCTGAAAATCGTTGGTGTTACAATTTCCCAGCCTTTCTGTAAATGAGCGCTGACACATTGAAACCTAGGTTTCCCCTGATCTCTCTTTTGCTGTGGTTTGTTGGGGAACAGATCTAAAACTGGCAATAGTGTCCAATCACTGAACTGTGCAAACAATAGCTGAGCGGAAAGCCTTTAAGTCACTTTAACATAATATTCCACAAATCCATTTGCATAATATTTAAACAATTCGCAAAATTAAACATACATTTGTATGTATGGGTGTGTGTGTGTGTGATATATATATATATATATATATATATATATATATATATAACACACTTCTCACTTATCATTGCTTTGAATAAATTCTAGATACAATTATGTAATTTCCCTTTAACATAGATGATTACTGCTCTTTCACATATACAATGGGGACCTTTCTGCCTATAAATGCTAAATGAGAACTCCACCCTCAGAGGATGGACAAAAAATTAACTTCACATACTCCAAAACTTTTTTTTAATTTAAATAAATGGCCTTCCTTGTTCACTTTATTAGTCACCTTCAGGCAATAGAAGACACGCTCCATTTAAATTTAAACCTTTGAGTCTTTTCTTTGAAAAGGCTGAAAAAGAGTCAGGATTGTGTAATATTAAAGGGACATTAAACCCCAAATTGTTCTTTCTTGATTTAGCTAGAGCATGCATTTAAAAAAAAAAAAAAAAAACTTTCAAATGTATTTCTCTTATCTAATTTGCTTCATTCTTTTGGTATTCTTTGTTGAAAAAGCAGCAATGCACTTGGGATTGGACCAGTCAACACATTAGATTTGCATAATCAACAAATGCAAGATAACAAGACATTGCAATAACACTTAGTCTGAACTTCAAATGAGTAGTAGATTTTTTTTTATAACAAATTTCAAAGTTATGTATATTTCCACTCCCCTTGTACCATGTGATAGCAATCAGCCAATAACAAATGTATATACGTATAGTCTGTGAATTCTTGCACATGCTCAGTAGGATCTGGTGACTCAAAAAGTGTAAATATAAAAGAATGTGCACATTTTTTTTAATGGAAGTAAATTGGAAAGTTGTTTAAAATTACATGCTGTATCTGAATCATGAAAATTTAATTTAACCTGAGTGTCCCTTTAACGCATTGGGTGAGCCAATAACACAAGGCCTATATGTGCAGCCACCAATCATCAGCTCATGTGGCTACCTACATGTCAATTTCAACCAGGGATACCAGGACAACACTGCAAATTAGATCATAGAAGTAAACTGGAAAGTTGTTTAAAATCACATGCTCTCTCTGAGTCATGAAAGAAAAAAATGTTGGTTTCATGTCCCTTTAAGAGGTCTAAAATTCCTTCAAAAGCACATTTAGGTAATGCCCTGAGCTGTCTGTTTGCTTCAACCTCCTAGATTGGTACTTAGTTATTGACCAGGAGCCAAGAGGAAGAGACAATCATTTGTTTTTGTTTGTTCCTTTTTTTTTTATAAAGTTATATTGAAGAAATAAAGTTGTAGGGGTTAAAGACTGTTCCTATCCAATCTTTACTGCTGAGTTTTAGGGAAAGTTAGTAGTGAGCGGATAAACAATGTTACAGTGCTCAGTTCCCTATTTAATGGTGCCAGTAACAGTAAATAAGGGCTAAATACAGTGATGTATTTAAAGCAAAGATGACTCTGAGACGTTAATTCAATTAGTTGTTTAAATGTTCAAGAAATAAGTGTAAAGTTTTAGTTTCTATAGGGGAAGATTTATCAATGGTGTTGCACCCAAAAAAATGTGAAGGTGGCTGTGCGCATGATGAAATTTTGGTTAAAAGGAAACAAAATGTTTCTTTTGTGCTTCAGACAGAACACACACTTTCATTCTAGTATCTAATGCTCTTGCAAATGGATAACATTCTTGCAAAACTGTAGCCATGTAGTGCTCCAGAAATGTGCACACTCCTGAGCTTGCATCCCAGCTTTTCAACAAAATTTGAGGACAAAGAAAATGTTATTAGAAGTAAATTTAGATTGTTGTTTCAAATTGTATGCTCTATCTGAATCCTGAAAGAACAAAATTGGGTTTCATTTCCCTTTTTTAAGGTTCTATCTGTATTGAGTCAGCAAATATATTATGCCCGTTTTATAAAAGGGACAGTCTACACCTTGGTTGCCTCTGTCTTACCTTAGATTAAGCTTCAAATAGTTTCTGAACCCCTTTTTATAAAAAAGTTATTTTACAATGAATATTGTTTCTGGCCACTTTGAAATGGCCACCAAACTCTGCCCACTGACATCATTATCCGAGCTGCATATGGCCTCCAATCCCAGAAGCCTCACCAGTTGAATTCAGCAGAGTGCCCAAATGTAGCTCAGATCAGGTCATCAGTGGGCAGAAACCATATTCCTTTTTAAAATGACTTTTTTTTTTTTTTTTTTACTGTTCCTGCTGCATGATATAGAAAAGGGTGCAGGAGGCTGTTTGCAAATTAAAGTGATGGTAAACTTTAAATAAGCAAATGCCATAAATGTAATCTTTGCCATTTAAAAAAAAGTATGTGTACCCTTTTATTTTTTTAAATCCATATCTGAAAGGGTTAAATTAGTGCATATAGTAATGTTTCTATTACAAAGTTATGCTGGCCCACATGAATCAACTTTTTGCTAAGAGGTGACGTATTCACCTCTTAGCCAATAGCGTGCGGAAAATCTGGCTTGGCACCCATGGGAGCCGGATTTACCACACGGCTATTGGCTAAGAGGTGAAAACGTTACCTCTTAGCACACTTTTTTTTTTTTTTTTTTTTTTTTTTTTTTTTTAGTCGTGGGCTGCTGTAGAAGCTAAGAATGTTGATCGATTGAAACAAAGGAGCTTTCTACATGAAGTATCTTATACGTCATGAAGGAAAGTCCCCTTTATTTGTTTCAATAGTCAATCCTAGTTTGTTTGTAAAATGCTAGGATTGACTTTCACTTTAACATGACTAAGGTGTAGACTGTCCCTCTTAAGGGCACCATTTTTATTTGTTAATTAAGCATTGCTAATAAGCTTATATGTTTTAGGTAGCTGGTTTTGGTGTATATATTTGAATGACTTCTGAATGCAGCATCAGCAAACAACATAACCAACATCAGAATATTTTCCATAATACAAGCTGTGAAGTCTTGGAATTAAATTCTTAAAGGGACACTGAACCCAAATTTTTTTCTTTTGTGATTCAGATAGACCATGCAATTTTAAGCAACTTTCTAATTTACTCCTATTATCAATTTTTCTTTGTTCTTGCTATCTTTATTTGAAAAAGAAGGCATCTAATATATTTTTTGGTTCAGCACTCGGGACAGCACTTGTTTATTGGTGGGTGAATTTATCCACCAATCGGCAAGAACAACTCAGGTTGTTCACCAATAATGGGCCAGCATCTAAACTTATATTCTTGCATTTCAAATAAAGATACCAAGAGAACGAAGAAAAATTGATAATAGGAGTAAATTAGAAAGTTGCTTAAAGGGACAGTCTAGGGCAAAATAAACTTTCATGATTCAGGTAGAGCATGTAATTTTTAAACAATTTTCTAATTTACTTTTATCACCAATTTTGCTCTGTTCTCTTGGTATTCTTAGTTGAAAGCTTAACCTAGGAGGTTCATATGCTAATTTCTTAGACCTTGAAGGCCACCTCCTTTTCAGAATGCATTTTAACAGTTTTTCACCACTAGAGGGTGTTAGTTTACGTATTTTATATAGATAACACTGTGCTCGTGCACGTGAAGTTATCTGGGAGCAGGCACTGATTGGCTAAACTGCAGGTCTGTCAAAAGAACTGAAATAAAGGTGCAGTTTGCAGAGGCTTAGATACAAGATAATTACAGAGGTTAAAAGTATATTATTATAACTGTGTTGGTTATGCAAAACTAGGGAATGGGTAATAAAGGGATTATCTATCTTTTAAAACAATAAAAATTCTGGTGTAGACTGTCCCTTTAAAATTGCATGCTCTATATGAATCGCAAAAGAAAAAATTTGGGTTCAGTGTCCCTTTAAAAAAGGTACAGCTCAGTCAACTTTGCCTTAAATCAGTCTTGCCACCAAGCCAAATATGAGATGGAAATATTACTTTTGTGAGCAAAAGAGGGCGTATTATGATATTTTCAATGTGCAATTTGTTAGTAGCACAAATTATTCTCCATTAAATCCAATGCAGATGGTAGGCAATATACGTGCTAAAAGCAACACAGTGCTAACAAACTTCCTTTCTGTCCTTTTTTTGGGGCTGAAATAATAGTGCAGGAGATTAGCAATGCAAAGAGGGACACTGTGTGTCTCTCTCGCTCTCTCTCTCGCTCTCTCTCTCGCGCTCACTCTCGCACTCTCTCTCTGCATCAGGTTGCAGTGGTAGCGTGCGTTGGTGGTGTGGGAGGGTCAGGAGGGAGGCATGTGGATGGCCCATCGCTGGGGTGGGGCAGGAGTGGGCGGGACTGCTACACTGTGACTGGGCGTTTATTGGTGAGAGGGAAGGATCCACTGTACTACAGAAAATGTTATTGGAGCGAGGCCCTACTAATCGATCGCTAAGAGGTTGGGAGGGTGAGAGTGGTGCTGCATTACAGAAAATTTTAGGGACATAAAACAAGTTGGGATAGAGACAAAATATAATATGTACTTTACCTGTAAATTTATTCTGCAGTGCCTCACCATTAACCCTTTCTTTTTATTTTCTGAATTGTAAAGCCACACACACTTCCTTCTATGGCTGTATCTATATTTATTGTTTTGGTAGAATGCAAAAATGCATAGCGATAATCTGCTAGAAGCTGTAAACTTGGTTGAAATTCAATGCCTGTGTCTAAACACTGATAAGGGTGGGTGGAGTTGGCTGCTCCAGGCAGTTTAGCTATGTAATTTATTTTGCTTATTTTTGAAAATTATTCTAAAATATTTGCCAACAATTTTTTAATGCAAACTATTTTTAATTAATTAGCCCTTTTAGGATATGCACAGATCTCAACCTGTTTTATGTCCCTTTTTATAAAATATATATCTTAAAACTGGGTACTGGCAGACAGCTGTCATTACCTAAGATGGCGGACACTAGTTAGAGGGGGGAGGGTTAGAGAACTGTATGGGAGGGATCAGTGAGGTTGGAGGCTAAGGGGGATTCTACATTGCAGAAAATAAAATCCAAAAAAGAAATTGCCTTAACTTCTTAATCTTCCTAAGATGGTGGTGACCATTGGGGGTTGAAGGGGGGGGGGGGGAGAGCTGTTTTAAAGGGATCAGGTAGGAATGGGGGGTAGGTGGTGTCAGCTGGGAGGGTAATCTCTACACTACAGATAAACTTAAAGGGACATTATACACTCATTTTTTTCTTTGAATAAATGTTTTGTAGATGATCTATTTATATAGCCCATAAAGTTTTTTTTTTTTTTAAATAAATGTATAATTTTTCTTATTTTTAAATAGCATTGCTCTGATTTTCAGACTCCTAACCAAGCCCCAAAGTTTTATGTGAATACTGTCAGCTAACTTCTCCAGCTTGCTCCTGTTTGTGTAAAGGGTCTTTTCATATGTAAAAGAAGGGGGAGGGGGGAGTATCTTATTTGCCACTTGCAGTGGGCTTTCCAGCTACCTTTTCAACAGAGCCAAACTGACAGCTTATAAGTAAGTTTTTAAACAGTTTTATACTGGATTTTTATATCAGTATCTGTGCATCGTATTCTTTATAGTATTGTCTATTACATGCAGTTATATAAAAATGAGTGTATACTGTCCCTTTAAAGGCACAGTATACTATACAATTGTTTTTCCCTTTAATGTGTTTCCAATTACTTTTTATACCAGCTGCAGAGTATAAAATGTATGAGAATTGCTTTTTTAAGCCTTATTTGTGTATATGAATTTGCTGATTTTTTGTTTTGAAGCCACAATCTAATAAAATGGGTTGAGCTTGTAGGTATAATCGTATCTCATTACTTTATCACATTGTGTACACATACATGCTTCTTTATCTTATATCTGTCCATAAACCGATCACCAATACTTGGAGAGAACAATGGAAAATTAACATTTTATTACCTTATTTCTTCTATAACCCACTGGGAGTGTGATCATTGGGATCAAATTAAAAGGTAGACATTTTTTGAGTAAACTGTCCTTTTAACTTTAGCTACCAGATTAACCCATTTACTGCCTGCAATTTTAGAAGTATTGTGCGCAGCTGCAATTAGCAGCCTTATAATTATGAAAGTGCAATTGCAAAGTCATGTATGTCTGCTATTTCTGAACAAAGGGGATCCCAGAGAAGCTTTTACAACCATACCTGTTATAACTGCATACATGTTTTGTAAACCCCAAAGTTTGTAGTAAAAAAAAAAATAAAAAAAAAAATAAAAAAAAAAAAAATGATCACATTATGCGGTGAAGTGGTGGCATGAAATATACCAAATTGGGCCTAGATCAATTACTAAGGTGACTTTTTTAATTTATTTTTTTTACATTTTTTATTTTCTTAAATTTTTTTTTTTTTTTCTAGATCCCAAGACTTACAGGTTAGGCGATTACCTTTCCAACGGTGGGTCTTGGGGGTCTGTAGCTGCTTAGATGCCTGAGATATATGCGTCTAAACAGCATGCCATGTACATTTTTAATGAAGTTGCACGGTGACGTCATTGCGCGTGATGTCACCACGCAAAACGTGAAGTCCCGGCTATGCCTGTCACTATACAGGCACGATTGCCGGGGTAGGAGCGGGTGGGAGACCCTAGATCTCCCTCAAGGTGGGAGAGTGCTAGCGACGGCTCTGAGTCGTTAGCACCAGAGCGGGAAACTCTGCGATGGCTCAGAGCCATCGTTTGTACTCAAGGGGTTAATAGGTAAATTAAAGGGACATTGAACCCAATTTTTTTTTTTCTTTCAAGATTCAGATAGAGCATGCAATTTTAAGCAACTTTCTAATTTACTCATTTTTTTTTTTTCTCTTGCTTTCTTTATTTGAAAAAGAAGGCATCTAAGCTAAGAAGTCAGACAATTTTTGGTTCAGACCCTGGACAGCACTTGTTTATTGGTCTGTGAATATATCCACCAATCGGCAAGAACAACCCAGGTTGTTCACAGAAAATGGGCCGGCATCTAAACTTCAAATAAAGATACCAAGGGAATGAAGAAAATTTGATAATAGAGCATGCAATTTTAAGCAACTTTCTAATTTTACTCCTATCTGAATCACGAAAGAAAAACATTTGGGTTCAGTGTCCCTTTAAAAAAAACAAAGGCTCTATTTCTGTTTTTAATTGGAGTGATAGCTAAAAATGCTCTTGTCTTTTTGTGCAAGCTTTTCGCTTAAATTCCCTGTCCTTAAGGGGTTAAACATTTTGTTGAAGATTTAATTTATCGGTTTAAAACTGCATCTAATACCTCTCCTGCTATGATCACATATTGCTGACTAATATCTACTGACAACATTCCCATTTATCTGCTCTGTCACTGTTGGCTTTTTTTTTTTTTTCGCCACCACAATTTTTTGGCACTTGTCACTCTTATTTTTCAGTTTTCTCATTACGTTATCAATCTCTTGCAGTCATATTATTTTCTAAATTACTGCTGGAAGGAGGGATTTTTGTTTTTTTTCTGTAAATTAATAACAAATATACATATTTCCTCCTAATGAACAGCAAAGCTTGGAACACTTCTTTCTCATTCTTAAAATGTCTTCAGTAACCATTTGAAACAAAATAAAGTCAACTTGAACTTGCATCCAATCGTATACATTGTATGACTGATCTCATGTTCATTCTTAAATCCTTTATAAACCATATGAGAGGTTATAGAGCAGGGAAGTATGGTGCATGCTGCTGTGGTCAGGGGGGGTGGGGGGATTTTGAGTTAATTTGACTACATTTATATATTACATTTTGCTATGATTTTGAAGTTCCTTAAATGCAGCTTTTATTTATAGGGCCCTTTGGTGTTAACCACGGTGTGGAACTTCATGCAGATGTGATAGAATATGCAAAACAAAAGCTGGATCAGTTTGTCCGCACCAGCGACGGCTTTGACAGGTAAGTGTGTGTGACTTAAACCACAGGGATGTGACTGTGGTTATTGAGGGGACATAACTTTTGTACTCACCTTGCACACTAACCATGGGATTCAACATTTATGTAAGAATGCAAACATTTATGTAAATAATTAAAGTGATCTAGAACCCAAAATATTTATTTCTTCTACAAGATACGAGTCCACGGATTTCATCCTTGTGGGATATTATCCTCCTGCTAACAGGAAGTGGCAAAGAGCACAACAGCAGAGCTGTGTGTATATATAGCTCCTCCCTTCCCCTCCACCCCCAGTCATGCTCTTTACCTGTGTTATACTAGGAAGAGGTAAAGTGAGGTGTTAGTTTTAGTTTCGTCAATCAAGAAGTTTTTAATTTTAAATGGTACCGGTGAGTAATATTTTCCTCAGGGGGATATGGAAGAAGATTTCTGCCCTGAGGTTGATGATCTTAGTAGCTGTAACTAAGATCCATGTTAGTTCCCACAGAGCTTCTGAAGGTAATACAAGAGACATCTTCAGTGTGGAGAACGGTTTCATGCTACAAGCAGCATTGAGGTATGTGCAGCCCTTTATTTCTGAGGAGACTTGATATATCAGGACTGGCTGGCATTTATTTCCCTGCAAGGGAATGGGGTAAGTAGTAGACCTGTTAAACAAAGGGGTGTTACTGGGAGACCTATGTTTTATTTTTTCTGTTGACATATTGGGCAATCATTATAATGGGCTTTGGCATTATATGAGACACTGGGAGAGGCAGGAACTGTTTATCGGCTTTTGTTGTTGCACTAAATAACCGGTTTGTCAATACTGGTGTGTTGTTTGGGGTTTAAATGTTCAACTTAGTTTTTGCTTAGAACCGCTTCACCATGCGGTTGTTTTAGGCCTACTTGAGCATCGGCATGATGGGCGGGGCTTAATTTTGCACGCTCAGATGCGCACTTCCTTCTGGCTGAGAAGCAGCAAGCATTAACTCCGGTTGATCCTAGACAGTGGTTCTCTTATCCGTATCGTTGGAGAGTCATTTTAAAGTACCCTGGGGGCAGGTAGGCGCCACAGCAGAGCTGTGGAGAGGTGCAGGGGGTATTTTTTGTAAAATTTTACATTTTTGTGATTTAAGTTCCTTTTTAGAGGTTAATTTCTCCCCTTACTCTTGGGGTGCAATAATTTTTGGAGCCATTAATGAGCTACAGTTAATTTTTATAGCAAATTAACGTTTTTGAAGCATTTTTTGAAAAATTGTGCGCTTTTTTTTTATTTCTTAAAGGCGCAGTACACGTTTCTCAATTTGTTTAAAGCAATAAATAAAGTGTTTAACAACTTTTGTGGTTATTACTAGTCTGTTCAACATGTCTGAAATTAAGGAATATGTGTTTAGAAGATATTGTGGAACCCCCTCTTACATTGTGTACCTCTTGTACTTATAGGGCCTTACATTGTAAAAAGCATATTTTAGGTCAAGAAAGTGTGCCTAAGGATGATTCTCAGTCTGAAGAGAATCAGTATATGCCATCCAATTCTCCCCAAGTGTCACAACCTTTAACGCACACAAGCAACGCCAAGTACCTCTAGTGCGTCTAATTCCTTTACTCTGCAGGATATGGCTGCAGTTATGTCAACTACCCTTACAGAGGTATTATCTAAGTTACCAGTGTTACAGGGTAAACGCAGTAGGTCAGGTATTAATGTGAATACTGAATCCTCTGATGCTTTATTGGCTATTTTCGATGTACCTTCACAGTGCTCTGAGTTGGAGGTCAGGGAATTGCTTTCAGACTCAGGGAATGTGTTACCTCAGACAGATTCGGACGTTATGTCCTTTAAATTTAAGCTTGAACACCTCCGCCTGTTACTTCGGGAGGTTTTAGCGACTCTGGATGATTGTGACGCTATTGTGATACCACCAGAGAAATTGTGTAAGATGGACAAATATCTAGAGGTGCCTACTTACACTGATATTTTTTTCCGGTTCCTAAAAGAATTTCGGAAATTATAAAAAAGGAATGGGATAGACCAGGTATACCGTTTTCTCCCCCTCCTCATTTTAAGAAAATGTTTCCCATATCAGACACCATTCGGGACTCGTGGCAAACGGTTCCTAAGGTGGAGGGAGCTATATCTACCCTGGCTAAGCGTACAACTATACCCATTGAGGACAGTTGTGCTTTCAAAGACCCTATGGATAAAAAGTTAGAGGGTCTTCTAAAGAAATTATTTATTCATCAGGGTTTCCTGTTACAACCTACAGCTTGCATTGTTCCAGTAACTACTGCAGCAGCTTTTTGGTTTGAGGCTCTAGAAGAGTCTCTGAAGGTTGAGACTCCATTAGATGACATTTTGGATAGAATTAAGGCTCTCAAGCTAGCTAATTCTTTTATTACTGATGCCGCTTTTCAAATTGCTAAATTAGCGGCAAACAATGCAGGATTTGCTATTTTACCGCGTAGAGCGTTATGGCTCAAATCTTGGTCTGCTGATGGGTCATCAAAAACTAAACTTTTAGCTATTCCCTTTAAAGGCAAGACCTTTAAAGATGAGGGGTAAACAAAATAATTTTCGTTCCTTTTTGAAATTTTAAAGGACGACCCTCTGCTTCCTCTTCCTCCACAAAGCAGGAAGGGAATTTTGCTCAATCTAAGTCAGTCTGGAGACCCAACCAGGCTTGGAATAAAGGTACACAATCCAAGAAGCCTGCTGCTGCTACAAAGACAGCATGAAGGGGCGGCCCCCGATCCGGGACCGGATCTAGTAGGGGGCAGACTCTTTCTTTGCTCAGGCAAGAGATGTTCATGACCCCTGGGCGCTGGAAATCGTGACCCACGGGTATCAACTCAAATTCAAGGATTTTCTCCCAAGAGGGAGATTTCATATTTCACGATTATCTGTAGACCAGATTAAAAGAGGCGTTCTTACGCTGTCTAAAAGACCTTTACCATTGGAGTAATTTATCCCATTCCAAAACTGGAACAGGGACAGGGGTTTTACTCAAATTTTTTCGTGGTTCCCAAAGAGGGAACTTTCAGACCCGTTTTTAGATCTCAAGTTTCTCAGAGTCCCATCGTTCAAGATGGAGACTATACGAATAATCTTACCAATGATCCAGGAGGGTCAATATATGACCTCTGAGACTCGGTAGACATGAGAATATTTCTAACGCAAATGGGGCAGACCGTAACTGGATCTGATGGCATCTCGTCAGAATGCCAAGCTTCCACGTTACGGATCCAGGTCAAGGGATCCCCAGGCTGAACTGATAGATGCCTTGGCAGTGCCTTGGTCGTTCAGCCTAGCTTATGTGTTTCCACCGTTTCCTCTCCTTCCACGCGTGATTGCTCGAATCAAACAGGAGAGAGCTTCAGTAATCCTGATAGTGCCTGCGTGGCCACGCAGGACTTGGTATGCAGATTTAGTGGACATGTCCTCTCTGCCACTGTGGAAACTTCCTTTGAGACAGGACCTTCTCATTAAAGGTCCTTTCCAACATACAAATCTAATTTCTCTGCAGCTGACTGCTTGGAGATTGAACGCTTGATTCTATCTAAGCGAGGATTCTCTGATTCGGTCATTGATACTTTGATACAGGCTCGAAAGCCTGTCACTAGAAAAATCTATCATAAGATATGGCGTAAATATCTTTATTGGTGTGAATCCAAGGGTTACTCATGGAGTAAAATTAGGATTCCCAGGATTCTGTCTTTTATGCAAGAAGGATTGGAGAAAGGGTTATCGGCAAGTTCCTTAAAGGGACAAATTTCTGCTTTGTCAATTTTGCTTCTCAAATGTTTGGCAGATGTGCCAGATGTTCAGTCTTTTTGTCAAGCTCTAACTAGAATTAAGCCTGTATTTAGACCAATTACTCCTCCCTGGAGTTTGAATTTAGTTCTTCGAGTTCTTCAAGGGGTTCTGTTTGAACCCAATGCAATCCATAGATATTAAATTGTTATCTTGGAAAGTTTCTGAGCTTTCAGCGTTACAATGTGATTCGCCTTATCTTATATTTCATTCTGATAAGGTGGTTTTACGTACCAAACCTGGATTTCTTCCTAAGGTTGTTTCAAATAAGAATATTAATCAGGAAATTGTTGTTCCTTCCTTGTGTCCTAATCCTTCTAAGAAGGAGCGTCTGTTACATAACCTGGACGTGGTCCGTGCCTTGAAGTTTTACTTGCAGGCGACTAAGGATTTCCGTCAATCGTCTTCATTATTCATTGTTTATTCTGGAAAGTGTAGGGGTCAGAAAGCTACGGCTACCTCTTTCTTTTTGGCTGAGGAGTATCATCCGCCTGGCATATGAGACTGCTGGACAGCAGCCTCCTGAAAGAATTATGACTCATTCTACTAGGGCTGTGGCTTCCACATGGGCCTTTAAAAACGATGCTTCTGTTGAACAGATTTGTAAGGCTGCGACTTGATCGTCCCTTCATACTTTTTCCAAATTTGATACTTTTGCTTCTTCTGAGGCTGTTTTTGGGAGAAAAGTTCTTCAAGCAGTGGTGCCTTCCGTTTAGGTCTCTGTCTTGTCCCTCCCTTTCATCCGTGTCCTGTAGCTTTGGTATTGTATCCCACAAGTAAGGATAAAATCCGTGGACTTGTATCTTGTAGAAGAAAAGGAAATTTATGCTTGCCTGATAAATTGATTTCTTCTACAATACGACGAGTCCACGGCCCTCCCAGTCATTTTTAAGACAGATTATATTTTGTTTTATTTTTACAACTTCAGTCACCTCTGCACCTTTTAGCTTTTCCTTTCTCTTCCTAAACCTTCGGTCGAATGACTGGGGGTGGAGGGGAAGGGAGGAGCTATATATACAGCTCTGCTGTGGTGCTCTTTGCCACTTCCTGTTAGCAGGAGGATAATATCCCACAAGTAAGGATGAAATCCGTGGACTCGTCGTATCGTAGAAGAAATACATTTATCAGGCAAGCATACATTTCCTTTTTTATGAATCGGAGCATGCAGTTTTAAACTACTTTCCTATTTACTTCTATTGTCTAATCTGCTTTGTTCTTTGTTTTGTTTGCCATCCTTTATTGAAAAAAAATACCTAAGTTGATTAAGGAGCATCAAAGCACTGCTGAGAACTAGTTGCTGATTGGTGGCTGCACATATGTCTCTTGTCATTGGTTTACCAGATGTGTTCAGCTGGCTCCCAGTAGTGCACTGCTGCTTCTTTAACAATGGATACCAAAAGAACAGAGCAAATTTGATAGTTGAGGAATTGGAAAGTTGTTTAAAATGTATATGATTTATCTGAATTATGAAAAAAAAAAATCTGTTCCTTTAATGGACTGGTGACATTTTTACACATGCCCATATCGCCCAGCCCTATTGCTAAGCATACATTATTAGTTCCACTTTTTCCTGGGGCCACAAAAACAATGGCACATATTGTTGGTTCTTCACTTTATGGGGGCCACCAAAGTGCAGGGGTGCCAGTTGGCCTTATATATTGTAGAGGATGCATGAGGTACCACATGGGTGTGTATTAGAACATTACAGCATCACTTACATATGTTGCCATTCAATAATTTGTAAACTCTGTTACTTCACTGCTGCATTCTTAGGTAGGCTCAGGAGCAGAAATGCACTACTGGGAGCTCTTGTCATTGGCTCACCTGATGTGGGCAGCTAGGTCCTTAAAGTGCATTAAAGCAGCTATTTTTAACCCCTTTTGTAGAGGTGAAACTTGTTGTTGTTGCATTATTCCTTAACTATATCCAACACTTGAATATTATGATTTTGCACTTTCATGTATTTTGTTTCCCTCCTTTTTCTTGCAGATTTGAGTTCTGTGAGCCTTGCTTTATTGCTGGTAACTGTTTAGATATTTCTCTGGACTCCTCCTCTTATGACAGAGTGTACTGTGGGGCGGGGGTGCAAAAAGAACATGAAGAATACATGAAAAACCTTCTGAAAGTTGGCGGTATCCTAGTCATGCCGTTAGAGGAAAAGGTAACCTAAGTTGCAGGTGGTCCTATTTTACTTGTTCCCTGGGGCCCAGCATCCTCCTTCAAGGGACATGAAACATCATTTTTTTTATTTCATCATTCCGATGGAGCATTCCAATTCATTTCTATTATCTGATTTATGTTATTCTCTTTGTATCAATTTGTTGAAAGTATACCTAGGTAGACTAAGAAGCTGCTAATTGGTGGCAGCACATATATGCCTCTTGTCATTGGCTTTCAACTAGCTTTCTCTAGTGCATTACTGCTCCTTCAACAAAGGATACCAAGAGAATGAAGTAAATTAGACAATTTAAATTGTATGATCTAGCTGGGAAAAGAAATATGGATCTCATCTCCCTTG